>NW_027142119.1:432500-701601 GCF_036365525.1 Heterodontus francisci
TCTCTCCTTCTATCTCTGTCTCTCTATCTCTCTGTCTCTCCATCTGTCCTTACCTCCCTGTCACTCCCTCTCTCTCCTTCTGTCTTTGTCTCTCTATCTCTCTGTCCCTCCATCTGTCTTTCCCTCCCTGACACTCTCTCACTCTCCTTCTATCTGTATCTCTGCCCCTCTCTCTCGCCGTCCTCCATCTGTCTTTCCCTCTCTGTCACTCCCTCTCTCTCCTTCCAACTCTGCCTCTCTCTCTCTGTCTCACCATCTGTCTTTCCCTCTCTGTCTCTCCTTCTTTGTCTCTCTGTCTCTCCATCTGTCTTCACCCACCCCTCACTCCCTCTCTCTCCTTCTATCTCTGTCTCTGCCTCTCACTCTGTCTTTCTCTCTGTCCCTCCATCTGTATTTCCCTCTCTGTCACTCACTCTCTCCCTCTCTCCCTGTCTCTCTATCTCTCTATCCCTCCATCCATCCTTCCCTCTCAGTCACTCACTCTCTCCTTCTGTCTCTGTCTCTCACTCTGTCCCTCCATCTGACTTTCCCTCTCTGTCTCTCCCTCTCTCTCCTTCTCTCTCTGTCTCTCCATCAGTCTTTCCCTCTCTGTATCTCCCTCTCTCTCCTTCTCTCTGTCTCTGCCTCTCCCTCTCTGTCCCTCCATCTGTCTTTCCCTCTCTGTCACTCCCTCTCTCTCCTTCTATCTCTCTCTCTCTCTGTCTCTCCATCTGTCTTTCCCTCCCTATCACTCCCTCTCTCTCCTTCCATCTCTGCCTCTCTCTCTGTCCCTCCATTTGTCTTTCCCTCCCTGAAACTCCCTCTCTCCCCTTCTATCTCTGTCTGTCTCTCTCTGTCCCTCCATCTGTCTTTCCCTCCCTGACACTCCCTCTCTCTCCTTCTATCTCTGTCTCTCCATCTGTCTTTCCCTCTGTCTCTCCCTCTCTCTCCTTCTCTCTCTGTCTCTCTCTCTCTGTCTCTCCATCTGTCTTTCCCTCCCTGTCACTCCATCTCTCTCCTTCTCTCTCTGTCTCTCTCTCCGTCCCTCCATCTGTCTTTCCCTCTCTGTCACTCCCTCTCTCTCCTTCTCTCTCTGTCTCTCTCTCCCTGCCTCTCCATCTGTCTTTCCCTCTCTGTCTCTCCCTCTCTCTCCTTCTCTCTCTGTCTCTCACTCTGTCCCTCCATCTGTCTTTCCCTCCCTGTCACTCCCCCTCTCTCTACTTCTCTCTCTGTCTCTCTCTCTGTCCCTCCATCATTCTTTCCCTCCCAGAGACTCCCTCTCTCTCCTTCTATCTCTGTCTCTCCATCTGTCTTTCCCTCCCTGTCATCCCCTTTCTCTCCTTCCATCTCTGTCTCTCTCTCTCTCAGTCTTTCCATCTGTCTATCCCTCCCAGATACTCCCGCTCTCTCCTTCTATCTCTGTCTCTCTCTCTCTGTCTCTCCATCTGTCTTTCCCTCTCTGTCTCTCCTTCTATCTCTGTCTCTCTCTCTATGTCTCTCCATCTGTCTTTCCCTCCCTGTCGCCCCCTTTCTCCCCTTCCATCTCTGTCTCTCTCTCTCTCAGTCTTTCCATCTGTCTTTCCCTCTCTGTCTCTCTGTCTCTCATTCCATCTCTGCCTCTCTCTCTGTCTTTCCATCTGTCTTTCCCTCCCAGTCACTCCCTTTCTCTCCTTCCATCTCTGCCTCTCTCTCTCTCAGTCTTTCCATCTGTCTTTCCCTCCCTGTCACTCCCTCTCTGTCCTTCTATCTCTGTCTATCTCACTCTGTTCCTCCATCTGTCTTTCCCTCCCTGTCACTCCATCTCTCTCCTCTCTCTGTCTCTCACTCTGTTCCTCCATCTGTCTTTCCCTCCCTGTCACTCCCTCTCTCTCCTTCTATCTCTGTCTCTCACTCTCTGTCTCCATCTGTCCTTCCCTCCCTGTCACTCCATCTCTCTCCTCTCTCTGTCTCTCACTCTGTCCCTCCATCTGTCTTTCCCTCCCTGTCACTCCATCTCTCTCCTTCCATCTCTGCGTCTCTCGCTCTCTGTCTCTCCAACTGCCTTTCCCTCTCTTGTTGACTAACAGGAAGCAGAGAGTGGGGATAAATGAGTGCTATTCTGGTTGACAATCAGTCACTAGTGGTGTGCCTCAGGGATCGGTGTTGGGACCACAATTATTTACAATTTATATCGATGATTTGGAGTTGGGGACCACGTGTAGGCTGTTAAAGTTTGCAGATGACACTAAGATGAGTGGCAGAGCAAAGTGTGCAGATGACTGTGAAACTTTGCAGAGGAACATAGATACATTGAGTGAGTGGGCAAAGGTCTGGCAGATGGAATACAATGTTAATAAATGTGAAGTTATTCATTTCGGTAGGAGTAACAGTAAAAAGGATTATTACTTGAATGGTAAAAAGTTGCAGCATGCTGCTATGCAGAGGGACCTGGGTGTCCTTGTGCATGAATCGCAAAAGGTTGGTCTGCAGGTACAGCAAGTAATTAGGAAGGCAAATGGAATTTTGTCCTTCATTGCTAAAGGGATTGAGTTTAAAAGCAGAGAGGTTATGTTGCAGCTGTATAAGGTACTGGTGAGGCCGCACCTGGAGTACTGTGTGCAGTTTTGGTCTCCTTACTTGAGAAAGGATGTACTGGCACTGGAGAGGGTGCAGAGGAGGTTCACTAGGTTGATTCCGGAGTTGAGGGGGTTGGCTTATGAGGAGAGACTGAGTAGATTGAGATTATATTCATTGGAATTCAGAAGAATGAGGGGGGATCTTATAGAAACTGAAATTGAAATATTATAGAAATTGAAATATTCTTCTGTCACTCTCTGTCCCTTGGGCAGTCTGTTTGTGTGTGTGTCTGTGCATGTCGGTCTCTGTGTGTCTGTGCATGTCGGTCTGTGTGTGTGTGTGGTTCTGTGTGTGTGTTTCTCTGTGTGTGTGTTTCTCTGTGTGTGGGTGTGTGTCTGTCTGTGTCTTTGCCTGTTTCTCTCTCCTCTCTCAGAACCTCAGTAAAACTCCACATACATCAATTTGCTATTTTAATTTGGCTGCTTTTGGTGATACCACAACTGCAGAGGGTGCACTTCCTTCTGCAGGCTGGTAGGAAACCCATATCCCGCTCTTTAACGGCATATTCTGTCTGCTTTGTATACTAAATTGATGAATCCCTAATAATTGATCAAATCTGACATTGATTACTGTTTGAAAGTCTCCAGGTTTACTTTCCTCCCAGGGCTGATTAAAAGTTCGAGTTTCCCTCAGTGTTTTGGAAATATCAAACCCTGATCCCACACCCAGTAAAGTATTTTACATGATGGGACGCTGCAAATGTTGTTATACTCAGTGCGCACAGTACCTTCATGTTGTAATAAGATGTTATAATCTCTATTCAGATAACTCTCATGCCACAGGGGCAAAATTTCACTGGGTCAACATTCTGACCAAACACTAAAACATTACAGAAAGCGAGGCTCACAAATTCAACACAAGTTTCCTTTTCTGTGTCTCGCTGGTCTGTTCTGATTTTCTGTTGGGTGACATCAGTCTAGATTTTGTGTTCGGACCTGAACCCACAAACGTATAACTCAGAGGCAGGATTATTACCCACTGAGCTACAGCTGGCTCCAATGTTCCCAGAAAATTTAGTTGTTGTGCACGGCAAGTTTTTTTTGTCCCACGTGCAGTCCCTTTAAACTTTTAAGAATCTTCGAAGATGTGTGTTATTTATCAGGGAACAGGACCTGCGTGGTACCTTCCAGGCTGCTGCACACAGCTTTGCAGGAACACTGACCGACACTCTCCATCCCAATCTCTTCCTCTCTGGTAATCTCTCCCCATTGCTATCCTGACACTCCCTATCTCTCCTTCTCACTCTGTCTCTGCCACTCTCTCTGTCTCTCTCTCTGTCCCTCCATCGGTCTTTCTCTCTGTCACTCCCTCTCTCCTTCTCTCTGTCTTGCCCTCTCTCTCCTTCTCTCTCTCTCTATCTCTCCATCTGTCTTCCCCCCACCCTTCACTCCCTCTCGCTCCTTCTATCTCTGTCTCTGCCACTCTCTCCGTCTCTCTCTCTGTCCCTTCATCTGTCTTTCCCTCTCTGTCACTCCTCCTCTCTCCTTCGATTTCTGTCTCCCTCTCTCTATCCCTCCATCTTTCCTTCCCTCCCCGTCTCTCCATCGCTCTCCTTCTCTCTCTGTCTTTCACTTTGTCCGTCCGTCTGGCTTTCCCTTCCTAACACTCCCTCTCTCTCTCTCTCTCTCTCTCTCTGCCTCTCTCTCTCTCTCTCTCTGTCCCTCCATCTGTCTTTCCTTCTCAGTCTCTCCCTCTCTCTCCTTCTATCTCTACCTCTCCATCTGTCTTTCCCTCTCTGTCTCTCCTTCTCTCTCTGTCTCTCTCTCTGTCCCTCCATCTGCATTTCCCTCTCTGTCACTCCCTCGCTCTCCTATCTCTGTCTCTCTCTCTCTCTATCCCTCCATCTGTCCTTCCCTCCCTGGAACTCCTTCTCTCTCCCTGTCTCTCTCTGTCTGTCCCTCCATCTGTCTTTCGCTCTCTGTCTCTCCCTCTCTCTCCTTCTATCCCTGTCTCTCTCTCTGTCTCTCCATCTGTCTTTCCCCCCCTGTCTCTCCCTCTCTCACCTTCTCTCTCACCTTCTCTCTCACCTTCTCTCTCTCTTTCTGCCTCTCTCTCTGCCTCTCTCTCTGCCTCTCTCTCTGACTCTCTCTCTGACTCTCTCTCTGTCCCGCCATCGGTCTTTCCCTCTCTGTCTCTCCCTCTCTCTCCTTCTATCTCTGTATCTCTCTCCGTCCCTCCATCTGTCTTTCCCTCTCTGTCTCTCCGTCTCTCTCCTTCTATCTCTGTCTCTCTCTCTGTCTCTCCATGTTAATCCCAGCACAGCAATGCTTTCAGACATCTCTTAGTTCATTTTAAACCTTTCATTCTTTCCCTGCAGTTTCAAAATATCAAACACTGATCCAACCCTCCCCCCTCAAACCCTCACACTAAACCCACAAAAAAGACAGAGGCGCAAGGGAAGAGCCAACTGTGTAACAGCCCCGACAATCACATTTCTCTGCAGCACCTGTGGAAGAGCTTGTCACTCTAGAATTGGCCTTTATAGCCACTCCAGGCGCTGCTCCACAAACCACTGACCACCTCCAGGCGCTTACCCATTGTCTCTCGAGATAAGGAGGCCAAAGAAGAAACTCACAATACAGGACTGGGCAGATAATGGGGATTGTTACTGAGGTTGTGTTTGGGGATTTTTACTGACATCAGTGTGGATTTTAAAGTGTGTCTCCCCTTCCCTCACATCTAAAGTCTCTCAGTGTTGTTGTTGTGTGTTGACAGCTTTTCCAGTGTCCAGTCCCTTTCAACTTTTAATAAAATCTGTGGAAAACAAAGAAATGTAAAGTTTCTCCTACAAGCTGTTTTGTCCTCCCTCTTTCACTGTCTTTCTCTGTCACTGCCCTATCTCTCTCTCTCTGTCTCTCTCAGGACTGGGCAGACACTGGGGATTGTTACTGAGGTTCTGTTGGTCATTTTTACTGACATCAGTGTGGATTGTAAAATCTGTCTGGGTGTGTCGGTGTGTGTCTGTGTGTGTGTGTGTCTGTGTCTGTGTGTGTGTGTGTCTGTGTCTGTGTGTGTGTCTCTGTGTGTGTCTGTGTGTGTGTGTGTGTGTGTCTCTGTGTGTCCCTTCATGGATGTGTCTGTGTGTGTCTGGATGTGTGTGCGTGAGAGAGAGAATATCAGGGTCACCTCGCTCCATCTCTATCTCTCCTTCTCTCTCTGTTTCTCCTTCTCTCTCCCTCTCTCAATCCACCTCTCTCATAGAAACATAGAAAATAGGAGCAGGAGCAGGCCATTCGGCCCTTTGGGCCTGCTCCGTCATTCAATAAAGATCATGACCGATGGTCTAATTCAGTACCCTGTTCCCACTTTCTCCCCCTACCCCTTGATCCCTTTGACATTAAGAAATATATCTCTCTCCTCCATGAATATATTTAATGACTTGGCCTCCACTGCCTTCTGCGGTAGAGAATTCCACAGGTTCACCACCCTCTACCCCATCCATCTCTCCCCCTCTATCTCCGTCTCCACCCTCTATCTCCGTCTCCACCCTCTATCTCCGTCTCCACCCTCTATCTCCGTCTCCACCCTCTATCTCCCTCTCCCCCTCTATCTACCTCTCCCCCTCTATCTCCCTCTCCCCCTCTATCTCCCTCTCCCCCTCTATCTCACTCTCCCCATCGATCTGTCTCTCGCCCTCTATCTCCCTCTCCCCCCTCTATCTCACTCTCCCCATCGATCTGTCTCTCGCCCTCTATCTCACTCTCTCCCTCTCCCCCCCTCTCTCTCCCTCTCCCCCCTCTCTCTCCCTCTCCCCCCTCTCTCTCCCTCTCCCCCTCTATCTCCCTCTCCCCCTCTATCTCCCTCTGCCCCTCTATCTCCCTCTCCCCCTCTATCTCTCTGTCTCCCCCTCTATCTCTCTGTCTCCCCCTCTGTCTGTCTGTCTCACCCTCTGTCTGTCTGTCTCACCCTCTGTCTGTCTGTCTCCCCCTCTGTCTGTCTCCCCCTCTATCTATCTGTCTCTCTCCCTCTATCTGTCTCTCTCCCTCTATCTGTCTCTCCCCCCTCTATCTCCCTCTCCCCCTCCTCCTGACACTCCCTCTCTCTCCTTCGATCTCTGTCTCTGCCACTCTCTCTGTCTCTCTCTCTGTCCCTCCTTCTGTCTTTCCCTCTCTGTCTCTATGTCTTTCTTCTTCTATCTCTCTCTCTTAATTTCTCTCTCTCTGCCCCTCCATCTGCCTTTTCCTCTCTGTCTCTCCCTCTCTCTCCTTCTATCTGTGTGCATCTCTCTCTCTGTCTCTCCATCTGTCTTTCCCTTTCGGTCCCTCCCTCTCTCTCCTTCTCTCTCTGTCTCTGCCTCTCTCTCTGTCTCTCCCTCTCTCTCCTTCTCTCTCTGTCTCTCCATCTGTCGTTCCCTTTCTGTCTCTCCCTCTCTCTCCTTCTCTCTCTGTCTCTGCCTCTCTGTCTGTCTCTCTGTCTGTCTCCTTCTATCTGTGTGTCTCTCTCTCTCTGCCTCTCTATCTGTCTCTCTCTCTGTCCCTCCATCTGCCTTTCCCTCTCTGTCACTCCCTCACTCTCCTATCTCTGTCTCTCTCTCCTTCGATCTCTGCCTCTCCATCTGTCTTTCCCTCTCTGTCTTTCCCTCTCTGTCTTTCCCTCTCTGTCTCTCCCTCTCTCTCCTTCTCTCTCTGCCTCTCTCTCTGTCTCTCTTTCTATCCCTCCATCTGTCCTTCCCTCCCCGTAACTCCATCTCTCTCCCTGTCCCTCTCTGTCTGTCCCTCCATCTGTCTTTCCCTCTCTGACACTCCCAATCTCTCCTTCTTTCTCTGTCTCTGCCACTCTTTCTGTGTCTCTGTCTGTCCCTCCATCGGTCTTTCCCTCTCTGTCACTACCTCTCTCCTTCTCTCTGTCTCTCCCTCTCTCTCCTTCTCTCTCTCTCTGTCCCTCCATCTGTCTTCCCCCCGTCACTCCCTCTCTCTCCGTCTCTCTCTCTCCATCCCTCCATCTGACCTTCCCTCCCTGTCACTCCATCTCTCTCCTTCTCTCTCTGTCTCTCACTTTGTCCCTCCATCTGTCTTTCCCTCTCTGTCCCTCCCTCTCTCTCCTTCTATCTCTGTCTCTCCATCTGTCATTCCCTCTGTCACTCCCTCTCTGTTCTTCTCTCTCTGTCTCTCACTCTGTCCCTCGATCTGTCTTTCCCTTCCTGTCTCTCCCTCTCTCTCCTTCTTTCTCTGTCTCTCTCTCTCTGTCTTTCCATCTGTCTTTCCCTCCTTGTCACTCCCTCTCTCGCCGTACATCTCTGCTTCTCTCTCTCTCTGTCTCTCCAACTGCCTTTCCCTCTCTATCTCTCCCAATCTCTCCTTCTCTCTCTGTCTCTCTCTCTCTGTCCCTCCATCTGTCTTTCCCTCTCTGTCACTCCCTCCGTCTCCTTCTATCTCTGTCTCTCTCTCTGCTATCACTGACACTAGGAGAGAGACAGAGGGACGGAGGGTTAGATATGAAGGCATAGAGAGGGCTGTGGAGAGGGACAAACTTGGAGAGAGAGAGAGATTGTTGAGTTGGATGAAGAGGATAATGTAAGATATATTAAAATGATTTAATCCTTCACTGCTGTGTACACAAACATATTTGAGATCGGTATGGAGCGAAAAAAAACATTGGGAGAGGGAGGAATGCAGATGAAGTTGGGGCCCAGGCAGACACTTTTGATGATCCAGAAGGAATAGCCTCCATTTTAAATATTCAGCCAGCTATTCCACTGTGGGAACCATCACACCCTCATGATATTGTTTGTACAAATTTCATGCTGGCTTATTGGTTAATTTTTAAACCTGTGATTGATAGATTCTTGTTAACCAAATGTATTAAGAGATAAGGGGCAAAGGCAGGATATATGGTGCAAGATTGATCACAGATCAGCCATGATCTCATTGAATGCCGGAAAAGAGTTGTGGGGTTAAATTGCATCCTCCTCTTCCAATATCCCCTGTTAAATATCCTTCTTTCTCTGTCAGTCACCCTGTTAGTCTATGTCTCTCTGTCTCTCTCTCTCTATCTCTGTGTTTCGGACAGTGTCTAGTGAGATTCACTCTGTATCCACCCCATGATGTTCCTGCCCTCGGAGTGTGTGATGTGACAGCGGAGAGGGAAATTTACTCTCTGTCAAACCCAACATTGTGCTTGGCTTGGTATTGTTTAATGGGACAGTGCAGCTGGAGATTTACTGTGTATCCCTGGAATTTAGAAGGTTATGGGTGTGCCTGTCCTTCTCCAAAACCCGGCATCCACTTACATTAAGGCAAGTGATACAGGAGCGTCTCAGTGACTGAGGCAGGTGAGTCTTGAGGCTGAGCCGGGCACAGTGAGTGACCCGGGTTAATCCGACACTCCAGGGAATGTTTAAACGGAGCTTTACTCTGTATCTAATCCGTGCTGTACCTTCTCTGAGAGTGTTTGATGGGGCAGTGCAGACGAGGAGAATTATTCCTTACCCATTTTAAACATGGAGAAGTGAATATCCAAGAGATTGTTTTAAATGTGATGAGGGTTTCTGCCTCTACCATCCTTTAGAGTCAGAGAGAGATACAGCACTTGTACAGGCCCTTCGGCCCGCCCAGTTTGTGCCGGCCATCAACCACCCATGTTATACTAATCCTTTCAGGCAGTGAGTTCCAGACACCCACCAGCCACACCCAATAGCCTCCATTTTAAACATCCAGCAAGCTATTCCACTGTGGGAGCCATCACACCCAAACAGACACACACACACACACACACACACACACACACACACACACACACACACACACACACACACACACACACACACACACACACACACAATGATATTGGTTGTGCAAATTTGATGCTGGCTTATTGGTTAATTTTTAAACCTGTAATTAATAGATTCTTGTTAACCAAAGGTATTAAGAGATAAGGGGCAAAGGCAGGATATATGGTGTAAGTTACATCACAGATCAGCCAAGATCTCATTTGATGCCGGAACAGGGCTGTGGGGTTGAATTGCATCTTCCTCTTCCAATATCCCCTGTGAAGTATCCTTCTTTCTCTTTTAGTCACCCTGTCAGTCTATGTTTCTCTGTTTCTCTCTTTCTGTCTCTCTCTCTCTCTCTGTCTCTATCGGACAGTGTAGAGTGAGATTCACTCTGTATCCACCCCATGATGTTCCTGCCCTGGGAGTGTGTGATGGGACAGTGTAGAGGGAAATTTACTCTGTGTCAAACCCAACATTGTGCTTGGCTTGGGAATATTTAATGGGACAGTGTAGCTGGAAATTTACTCTGTATCCCTGGAATTTTGAAGGCTCAGGTGTGATTTGATGATTGTTTTCAAGATAATAAGGGAAACTGATAGGGTGGACAGAGAGTAACAATTCCCACTGGCTGCAGAGTCTAGAACATGGGGGCATAGTCTAAAAATATAAACCTAGTCTAAAAACCTTTCAGGAGTGAAATGAAGAAACACTTCAACACACCAGGTGTGGTATCAGTTTGAAACTCTCTTCCACAATCAGCAATTGATGCTGAGACACTTGTTAATTTTTAAATCTGAGTTTGAGAGATTTTTGTTAACCAAAGGTATTAAGGGACAAAGATAGGTACATGGAGTTAGATCACACATCAGCCATGAGCTCATTGAATGACAGAACAAGTTTGAGGGGCCAAATGGCCTCCTCCTCTTCCTCTGTCTTACGACAAGTATCCTGCTATCACTCTCTGTGTCTTGGTCTCTGTCTCCCTCTTTGTCTCTCTTTCTGTCTGTCTGTCTGTCTCTCTCTCCTCTCATCTGTGGAAATCCACACACATCAGTCAGCCATTTTAGGTTCATTTTCAGTGGCCATTTTATGTTACCACAACACGAGGACATTTATCGCTGTCTATCCCAAACCATCTCTCTTTGTAGTCTATTTGTGTTCTCCTCACAGCTTATTGTCCCACCTAACCTAGTATCTCTCTCCTTTGCTCCGTCTCACTCACACACTCTCCCCCATCTCTCTCCCCCCCCATTTCTCTCTCCCCCCATTTCTCTCTCCCCCCACCCCCTGCAATCTCTCTTTAAGTGTCCTGTTATCACATCCTTTATTATAGATTCGAACATTTTCCCTATGACTGATGTTAGACGAACAGGTCTTTAGTTCCCCATTTTCTCTCTCCTTCCTTTTGTAAATAGTGGAGTTACATTTGCTACCTTCTAATCTGCCTCTCTCACACTGCCTCTGTCCCTCGCTATCTGTCTTATCCCCCTCTCTCTCTCGCTATCTCTCCCTCTCTGTCTTTTTCTCTCTCTCGCTCTATCTCTCCCTCTCTCTGTCTACCTCTGTCCATGTCTCCATTTGTGCCTCCCTCACACCATCTCTCCCTCTCTCTCTAGCTCTCTGTCTGCCTCTCTATGTCTGCCTCTCTGTGTCTCCTTCTCTCTCTGTGCCTCTCTCACTCTCTATCTGTCTCTCCCCCAGCTCTCTCTCTCTCTCTCTCCCTCTCTCTCTTTCTCAACCTCTGTCCATGTCTCAATTTGTGCCTCCCTCACACCATCGCTCCCTCTCTCTGTCTCTCTCTATCTCTCTCTCTCCCTTTCTCCCTCTCGCTGCCTCTGTCCACGTCTCAGTTTGTGTCTCCCCCACACCATCCCTCCCTCTCTCCCTCCCTCTCTCCCTCCCTCTCTCCCTCCCTCTCTCCCTCCCTCTCTCCCTCCCTCTCTCCCTCCCTCTCTCCCTCCCTCTCTCCCTCCCTCTCTCTCTCCCTCTCTTTCTCCCTCTCTCCCTCCCTCTCTGACTCTGTCTCAGAGTAACAGCTCAGATGATTAACCTCTTTATCCATGTGTTATGAACACAGGACTTTGTCTAGGATGTTGCCAGGACTGGAGAATTGTCGCTATGAGGATAGGCAGGGGTTGTTGTCCTTGGAACAGAGAAGGCTGAGGGGAGATCTGATTGAAATGTACAAAATGTTGAGGGTCCTGGATGGAGTGGAGGTGAAGGGCAGAGAACCATAGCAGAAAGGTCAGTGACGAGGGGGCATAGATTTAAAGTGATTGGTCGATAAATTAGAGGGGAGTTGAGGAAAATCTTTTTCACCCAGAGGGTCGCGATGGTCTGGAACTCACTGCCTGAAAGGGTAGTTGAGGCAGAGACCCTCAACTCATTCAGAAGGAGTCTGGATAGGCACCTCAAGTGCGGTAAGCTGCAGTGCTCGGACCAAATGCTGGAAGGTGGGATTAGAATAGGTTGATCGTTTTTTGCCTGGCACAGAGAGAATGGGTGAAGTGGCCGCTTTCTGTGCCTTAAAATTTCTATGTTGCCTTCGCCAACTCTATTTTTCCCTCTGTTACTCTCTGAATCCCAGTCTCTCCCTCTCTGTTACTCTCTGAATTCCAGTCTCTCCCTCTCTGTTACCCTCTGAATCCCAGTCTCTCCCTCTCTGTTACCCTCTGAATTCCAGTCTCTCCCTCTCTGTTACCCTCTGAATCCCAGTCTCTCCCTCTCTGTTACCCTCTGAATCCCAGTCTCTCCCTCTCTGTTACTCTCTGAATTCCAGTCTCTCCCTCTCTGTTACTCTCTGAATTCCAGTCTCTCCCTCTCTGTTACCCTCTGAATTCCAGTCTCTCCCTCTCTGTTACCCTCTGAATCCCAGTCTCTCCCTCTCTGTTTCCCTCTGAATGCCAGTCTCTCGCTCTCTGTTACCCTCTGCATTCCAGTCTCTCCCTCTCTGTTACCCTCTGAATGCCAGTCTCTCGCTCTCTGTTACCCTCTGCATTCCAGTCTCTCCCTCTCTGTTTCCCTCTGAATCCCAGTCTCTCCCTCTCCGTTACTCTCTGAATCCCAGTCTCTCCCTCCATGTTTCCCTCTGAATCCCAGACACTCCCTCTCTGTTACCCTGTGAATCCCAGTCTCTCCCTCTCTGTTACCCTCTGAATCCCAGTCTCTCCCTCTCGGTTACCCTCTGAATCCCAGTCTCTCCCTCTCTGTTTCCCTCTGAATCCCAGTCTCTCCCTCTCTGTTACCCTCTGAATCCCAGTCTCTCCCTCTCTGTTACCCTCTGAGTCCCAGTCTCTCCCTCTCTGTTACCATCTGAATCCCAGTCTCTCCCTCTCTGTTACCCTCTGAATCCCAGTCTCTCCCTCTCCGTTACTCTCTGAATCCCAGTCTCTCCCTCCATGTTTCCCTCTGAATCCCAGACACTCCCTCTCTGTTACCCTGTGAATCCCAGTCTCTCCCTCTCTGTTACCCTCTGAGTCCCAGTCTCTCCCTCTCTGTTACCTGACCAGAGCTTTATAAATGTTCAGCACACCCTCTCGGCTTTTGTACTCACTGTATACAGTGTAAATTGTGGTATTCCCCAGGGGTTTTGATTAGGACCACTGATCTTATTGATATATGAATGACTTAGACTTGGGTTTACAGGGCATAACTTCAACATTGTGCCATTTGCAATGTAATAAACAGTGAAGGGAATAGGAGTAGACTTCAGGAGGATAGAGGCAGTCTGGTGAAATGGTCAGACACATAGCAGGTTAACTTCAATGCTGAGAAATGTAAAATGATGCATTTTGGAAGGAAGGCTGAGGAGAAGCGATATAAACTAAATGGTACAATGTTAAAATGGGTGCAGGGACAGAGAGATCTGGGATTTCATTTGTGTCACTTTTTACATCTAAAAGATTCAATTTGGGGCTTGCAATCTCTAAGTTGAATTTCGCTTCATCCTGAAAAGTGTTGGCAAACGTGTTGGGAAATGTGTCAAAAACTGTTTCCATTCAGACATTCCTGCATTGTGGAAGTGTGAGCTGTCTTTGCAGAGACAGGAAATAGAGTTGTTTGAATGGACCTGCAGGTTTTAGTTGATGCAATAAGGTGAGAATTTGAATTGTGTCCCTTCCAGATACACAGAATTGAAGGTATTTACACAACACCACATGAAGTAGTTTACCAATGTCTGACAAACTTCAAAGACTTCAAACACATGGAAGAAGAGGCGAAGGGAACAATATACAAAACCTGAGACCGTCAGACAACAGCAGTAGGAAAATGAATCTCTTTTTATGGGTTTTAATTTGAAGGCCTGAGCTGATGATTGAAAAAGCAGGAGTTCAAATCCCACACTGGGCTGTTGTGAATTTGAATTCTATTTTTTCTTTCAAAAAACATAAATCTGGAGTTAAAAAGCCTCTAGGTTGGAATGATTCACTCCTGTCTACTCGTGCAAAGCCCGTGTGTGTCTCAGTTTGCTGTATTTATTAATGATTTAAGATGATGTGGTAGAATGCAACATACCCAAGTTTACCAATGACACAAAAATAGGCAGCATTGTAAGCAGTGTAGCTGGAAGCATCAAATTACAAAGAGATATTAATATCTTAAATAAATGGGCAAAACTGTGGCAGTTAGATTTCAATGTCAGTAAAAAAGTCCAGAACAGAGTACTTTATAAATGGTGAAAAGCTAGAAACACTGGAGGTTGAAAGAGACTTTGGGGGGTCCATGTCCATTTGATTGCAGTGTAGATTTACTAGAATGATAACTGGACTCCAAGGGTTAAATTACGAGGTGATATTACACAAACTAGGGATTTATTGCCTGGAATTTAGGAGGATCAAGGTGATTTGTTCAAAGATGTTGAGATATTAAGGGGAACTGATGGGGTAGTTTGGGAGAAACTATTTCAGCAACTTGGGAACATAGGAACAGGAGTAGGCCATTCAGCCCATCGAGCCTGTTCCGCCATTCAATACGATCATGGCTGATCATCCACTTCAATGCCTTTTTCCCAGACTGAGCTTCCACAGCCCACTGGGGTAGAGAATTCCAAAGATTCACAACCCTCTGAGCAAAGACATTTCTCCCCATCTCTGACCTCAGTGGCTTCCCCCTGATTTTGAAATTGTGTCCCCTGGTTCTAGACTCCCGAACCAAAGGAGACATCTTCCCTGCATCTAACCTGTCTATCCCTTTAAGTATTTAGTATGTTTCAATAAGATCACCTCTCATTCTTCTAAAGTCCAATGAGTATAGGCCCAACCTGTTCAACCATTCCTCATAAGACAACCCCTTCATCCCAGGAATCAGCCGAGTGAACCTTCTCTGAACTGGTTCCAATGCATCCAGGCCTGACCATTTATCCACTTTGAAAGTTGCCAAACACCTTAATATTTCCCTCTCACTCTGTTTATGCCATCCAATATTTCACACTCCTCCTCTTTAACTACAATATCTGCATCGTTCCCCCTCTTTTATAAAGAGGGAGACAAAGTATTCATTAAGAACCATACCCACATCTCCCACCTCCATACACACATTCCCTTTTTGGTCCCTAATACTCTGTCCTTATTTATCCTCTTGCTCTTCATGTATTTATAAAACATCTTTGTGATTTCTTTGCTTTTAATGGTAATATTATTTTCCGGCCATTTCTTTGCTCTCCTAATTTGCTTTTTAATTTCACCCTTGTACTTTCTACACTCCTCTCAGCTTTCTGTTGTATTGAGCTCTCGGTATCTGACATAAGCTTCCCTCTTGTGCCTTATCGTACCCGGTTTTATCCTTGACATCCAAGGGGCTCTAGATTTGGGAGTCCCACCCTGTTTGTCTTTGTGTGAACATATTTGATATCAACCCTCAGTAACTCTCACTGCTCTGACACTGATTGACCTTCAAGTAGCTGTTTCCAGTCCACTTTGCTAAAATCCCCCATCCCTGGATCCACCATCCCCTCTGCTCCTTACAAAGGACTCTCACATCCTTCCTAAAGTGTGGTCACCAGAATTGGATGCAGTGTTCTGGTCGTGGCCTAACCAGAGGTTTATAAACATACAGCATAACCTTCATGCTTTTGTACTCAAAATCTCTATTTATGAAGCCCAAGATCCCATATGCTTTGCTGACTACTTTCTCAATATGTCCTGCCACCTTCAAAGATGTATGTACATGTATCCCCAGGTCTCTCTGTCCCTGCACACTCCCTAGAACTGGGCCATTATGTCTGTATTCCCTCTCCCTATCCCTTCTGCCCATCTCACATTTCCCTGTATTAAATTCCTTCTGCCACTTGTCTGCCCATTCTGCTCACCTATCGATGTCCTGTTGTAGTCGATTGATGTCATCAACACTGTTTGCATCTCCTCCAAGTTTGTTATCTCCCCCTCTATCTCCCTCTCTCCCCTCTATCTCCCTCAACCCCCTCTATCTCTCTCTCCCCCTCTATCTCCCTCTCCCGCCTCTATCACCCTCTCCCCCCTCTATCTCCCTCTCCCCCCTCTATCTCCCTCTCTCCCCCTCTATCTCTCTCTCCCCCTCTATCTCTCTCTCCCCCTCTATCTCTCTCTCCCCCCTCTATCTCTCTCTCCCCCCTCTATCTCTCTCTCCCCCCTCGATCTCTCTCACCCCCCTCTATCTCTCTCTCCCCTCTCTATCTCTCTCTCCCCTCTCTATCTCTCTCTCCTCCCTCTATCTCTCTCTCCTCCCACTATCTCTCTCTACCCCAACTATCTCTCTCTACCCCAACTATCTCTCTCTACCCCCACTATCTCTCTCTACCCCCACTATCTCTCTCTCCCCCCACTATCTCTATCTCCCCCCACTATCTCTCTCTCCCCCCACTATATCTCTCTCCCCCCACTATATCTCTCTCGCCCCACTATATCTCTCTCCCCCCACTATCTCTCTCTCCCCCCACTATATCTCTCTCCCCCCACTATCTCTCTCTCCCCCCACTATCTCTCTCTCCCCGCTCTATCTCTCTCTCCCCGCTCTATCTCTCTCTCCCCGCTCTATCTCTCTCACCCCGCTCTATCTCTCTCACCCCGCTCTATCTCTCTCTCCCCGCTCTATCTCTCTCTCCCCGCTCTATCTCTCTCTCTCCACCTCTATCTCTCTCTCTCCCACTCTATCTCTCTTGCCCCTCTAACTCTCTTCCCCCTCTCTGTCCCTCCATCTGTCTTTCCCTCTCTGTCACTCCCTCTCTCTCCTTCTATCTCTGTCTCTCTCTCTCTATCCCTCCATCTGTCCTTCTCTCTCTGTCACTCCCTCTCTCTCCTTCTATCTCTGTCTCTCTCTCTCTATCCCTCCATCTGTCTTTCCCTCCCTGACACTCCCTCTCTCTCCTTCTATCTCTGTCTCTGCCACTCCCTCTGTCTCCCTCTCTGTCCTTCCATCTGTCTTTCCCTCTCTGTCTCTCCCTCTCTCTCCTTCTATCTCTCTCTCTCTGTCTCTCCATCTGTCTTTCCCTCCCTATCCCTCCCTCTCTCTACTTCCATCTCTGCCTCTCTCTCTCTGTCCCTCCACCTGTCTACCACCCCCCACCCCACCCCCCGTCACTCGATCTCTCTCCTTCGATCTCTGTCTCTCTCTCTCTGTCCCTCCATCTGTCTTTCCCTCCCTGACACTCCCTCTCTCTCCTTCTCTCTCTCTCTCTCTCTCCGTCCCTCCATCTTTCCCTCGCTGTCTCTCCATCTCTCTCCTTCTATCTCTGTCTCTCTCCCTGTCCCTCCATCTGTCTTTCCCTCTCTGTCTCTCCCTCTCTCTCTGTCTCTTTCTCTCTGTCTCTCCATCTGTCTTTCCCTCTCTGTCTATCCCTCTCTGACCTTGTATCTCTGTTTCCCTCTCTCTATCACTCCATCTGTCCTTCCATCTATGTCACTCCCCCTCTCTCTCCTTCTCTCTCTGTCTCTCTCTCTGTCCCTCTGTCAGTCTTTCCCTCCCAGACACTCCCTCTCTCTCCTTCCATCTCTGCCTCTCTCTCTGTCTTTCCATCTTTCTTTCCCTCTCTGTCTCACTCTCCCTCCTTCCATCTCTGCCTCTCTCTCTCTCAGTCTTTCCATCTTTCTTTCCCTCCCTGTCACTCCCTCTCTCTCCTTCTATCTCTGTCTCTCGTTCTCTGTCTCTCCATCTGTCCTTCCCTCCCTGTCACTCCATCTCTCTCCTCTCTCTGTCTCTCACTCTGTCCCTCCATCTGTCTTTCCCTCCCTGTCACTCCATCTCTCTCCTTCCATCTCTGCGTCTCTCTCTCTCTGTCTCTCCATCTGTCTTTCCCTCTCTGGTTGACTAACAGGAAGCAGAGAGTGGGGATAAATGAGTGCTCTTCTGGTTGGCAATCAGTCACTAGTGGTGTGCCTCAGGGATCGGTGTTGGGACCCCAATTATTTACAATTTATATCGATGATTTGGAGTTGGGGACCACGTGTCGGGTGTTAAAGTTTGCAGATGACACTAAGATGAGTGGCAGAGCAAAGTGTGCAGATGACTGTGAAACTTTGCAGAGGAACATAGATACATTGAGTGAGTGGGCAAAGGTCTGGCAGATGGAATACAATGTTAATAAATGTGAAGTTATTCATTTCGGTAGGAGTAACAGTAAAAAGGATTATTACTTGAATGGTAAAAAGTTGCAGCATGCTGCTATGCAGAGGGACCTGGGTGTCCTTGTGCATGAATCGCAAAAGGTTGGTCTGCAGGTACAGCAAGTAATTAGGAAGGCAAATGGAACTTTGTCCTTCATTGCGAAAGGGATTGAGTTTAAAAGCAGAGAGGTTATGTTGCAGCTGTATAAGGTACTGGTGAGGCCGCACCTGGAGTACTGTGTGCAGTTTTGGTCTCCTTACTTGAGAAAGGATGTACTGGCACTGGAGAGAGTGCAGAGGAGGTTCACTCGGTTGATTCCGGAGTTGAGGGGGTTGGCTTATGAGGAGAGACTGAGTAGATTGGGATTATATTCATTGGAATTCAGAAGAATGAGGGGGGATCTTATAGAAACTGAAATTGAAATATTCTTCTGTCACTCTCTGTCCCTTGGGCAGTCTGTTTGTGTGTGTGTCTGTGCATGTCGGTCTCTGTGTGTCTGTGCATGTCGGTCTGTGTGTGTGTGTGGTTCTGTGTGTGTGTTTCTCTGTGTGCATGTGTGGTTCTCTGTGTGTGTGGTTCTCTGTGTGCATGTGTGTTTCTCTGTGTCTGTCTGTGTCTTTGCCTGTTTCTCTCTCCTCTCTCAGAACCTCAGTAAAACTCCACATACATCAATTTGCTATTTTAATTTGGCTGCTTTTGGTGATACCACAACTGCAGAGGGTGCACTTCCTTCTGCAGGCTGGTAGGAAACCCATATCCCGCTCTTTAACGGCATATTCTGTCTGCTTTGTATACTAAATTGATGAATTCCTAATAATTGATCAAATCTGACATTGATTACTGTTTGAAAGTCTCCAGGTTTACTTTCCTCCCAGGGCTGATTAAAAGTCCGAGTTTCCCTCAGTGTTTTGGAAATATCAAACCCTGATCCCACACCCAGTAAAGTATTTTACATGATGGGATGCTGCAAATGTTGTTATACTCAGTGCGCACGGTACCTTCATGTTGTAATAAGATGTTATAATCTCTATTCAGATAACTCTCATGCCACAGGGGCAAAATTTCACTGGGTCAACATTCTGACCAAACACTAAAACATTACAGAAAGCGAGGCTCACAAATTCAACACAAGTTTCCTTTTCTGTGTCTCGCTGGTCTGTTCTGATTTTCCGTTGGGTGACATCAGTCTAGATTTTGTGTTCGGACCTGAACCCACAAACGTATAACTCAGAGGCAGGATTATTACCCACTGAGCTACAGCTGGCTCCAATGTTCCCAGAAAATTTAGTTGTTGTGCACGGCAAGTTTTTTTTTGTCCCACGTGCAGTCCCTTTAAATTTTTAAGAATCTTCGAAGACGTGTGTTATTTATCACGGAACAGGACCTGCGTGGTACCTTCCAGGCTGCTGCACACAGCTTTGCAGGAACACTGACCGACACTCTCCATCCCAATCTCTTCCTCTCTGGTAATCTCTCCCCATTGCTATCCTTCCCTCTCTCTGTTATTCTCTCTCTATATCTATCCCTGTCTTTCTCACTGTTACTCTCTCCATCTGGATGGAGGAGGAGAAAGAGAGGCATATATAGAGGCAGCTTTACTCGGTATCTAACCCCACACTGTACCTGTCCTGCGAGTGCTTTATAGAACAGAGAGGACAGAGACTTGCTCTGTAGATAACTCCATTCTGTACTTGGCTTGGCAGCATTTGAAGGGACAGTTTAGACGGAGCTTTACTCTGTATCCCTGGAATTTTGAAGTGTAAGGGGTGTTTAATTCAGTTTAGTTTAGAGATACAGCACTGAAGCAGGCCCTTCGGCCCACCGAGTCTGTGCCGACCATCAACCACCCATTTATACTAATCCTACACTAATTCCATATTCCTGCCACATCCCCATCTGTCCCCATATTTCCCTCCCACCTACCTATACTGGGGGCAATTGCTAATGGCCAATTTACCTATCAACCTGCAAGTCTTTGGCATGTGGGAGGAAACCGGAGCACCCGGAGGAAACCCACGCAGACACAGGGAGAACTTGCACACTCCACACAGGCAGTACCCAGAATTGAACCCGGGTCGCTGGAGCTGTGAGGCTGCGGTGCTAACCACTGTGCCACTGTGCTGGGTGAATTGATCAAAGTTTACAAGACAATACTGGAAAGTGATGGGGTAGATAGAGAGAAACTCTTCTCACTGGTTGGAGGAGTCCCTGACGAGGAGCACAGTCGAAAAATCGAACATTAGTCGAAGACCCTTTCAAGGGTGAAATTTATTAACACTTCTACGCACAAAGGATGGTGGAATTTTGGAATTGTCTTCCACAAATGACCCCTCCCTATCTCTGCAATCTCCTCCAGCTCCACAATCCACCAATATCTGCCATCCTCTAATTCTGACCTCTTGAACATCCCCAATTTAAATCGTTCCAGCATTGGTGGCCGTGCCTTCAAGCTGCCAAGGCCATAACTCTGGAATTCCTTTCCTAAACCTCTCCATCTCACTAACTCTCTTTCCTCTTTGAAGATTCTCCCTCAATCCAACCTCTGACCAAGTTTTTGGTCATCTGGTCTAATATCTCCTGAAGTGACTCAGTGTCAAATTTTTATTTTCTTGATTCATTTGTTGGATGTGTGCGTTAGTGGCCAGGACAGCATTTATTGCCCATTCACAATTGCCCTTGAGAAGGTGGTGTTGAGCCTCCTTCTTGAACCGCTGCAGTCCATGTGGGGTAGGTACACCCACAGTGCTGTTAGGAAGGGAGATCCAGGATTTTGACCCAGTCACAGTGAAGGAGCAGCGATATAGTTCCAAGTCAGGATGGTGTGTGACTTAAGGGAAACTTGCAGGTGGTGGTGTTCCCATACGTGTTTCCTGTTTGTTTGCTCTCTCTCCCCCTCCTTCTTTCTAGACCTCCCTGTCCTCCTGTCCCTCTGTGTTATGAGAACCGAAGAACAGAAGGAAGTGGGTGCAGGAACAGAGAGACCTGGAGATGTGTGTGCACAAATTGAAGGTGGCAGAGCTAGTTGAGAAAGTGGTTAAAAGGCATATGGGATCCGAGGTTTTGTAAATAGAGGCTTAGAGTATAAAAGCAAGGAGGTTATGATGAAGCTTTATAAAACACTGCTTCATCCTCAACTAGTATTGTGTCCAATTCTGGACACCGTACTTTCGGAAGGATGTGGGGGCTTTAGAGAGGATGCAGAAAAGATTCACGAGCAAGGTTCCAGGGATGAGGGACTTCAGTTACCTGGATAGATTGGAGAAACTGGTGTTGTTCTCCATCGAGAAGAGAAACTTGAGATGAGATTTGATCGAGGTGTTCAAAATCATGAGGGGTCCTGACAGAGTAGATGTCGGAGTAGGAATGCAGCACATCGGACATTCCAGACCCATTTCTGTTCAGTGTTTACTTAAACAAGCGAATTGACCATTTAATATTTTTAACTTACTTAACCCTTGTGTTCCCACAAAGATCAAGCTAGCAAATTCAACAGTGGCCACTTTGACTTCATCCCATCGTGTCTTATGTACATTCTGACAGGATTGCAGGTATAACTGTAGTCATAAAATTCAGCTGAAAATTGATCAGTTACATTGTTATTTCAGTCCATATTTACAGTACACACGGTACCTTACTGTTGTAATAAAGTCATATAGTGTCTATTCATCCCACTGGGGCAAAATGTCACTGGTTCAACATTCTCAACAAATACTAAAGCATTCCACAATGCAAGACTCACAAATTCAACACAAGTTTCCTTTTCTGAGTCTCGCTGGTCTGTTCTGATTCTCTGAGGGATTACTGATGCTTATCCTCCACATGAGCAGTCGTCCTAATCCCGTGTGCCTGTCCTGCTCCCAAACCCGGCATCCACTTACGTTAAGGCAAGTGATACAGGAGCGTCTCAGTGACTGAGGCAGGTGAGTCTTGAGGCTGAGCCGGGCACAGCTGGGTTAATCCGACACTCCAGGGAATGTTTAAACGGAGCTTTACTCTGTATCGAAGATATGCTGTACCTTCTCTGAGAGTGTGCGATGAGGCAGTGTAGACGAGGAGAGTTATTCCTTACCCATTTTAAACATGGAGAAGTGAATATCCAAGAGATTGTTTTAAATGTGATGAGGGTTTCTGTCTCTACCACCCTTTCAGGCAGTGAGTTCCAGACACCCACCAGCCACTGGGTGAAGAAACTATTGATGTGTTTCGTTCAGTTAAGTTTGATGTCAATGTTTCCCCAGGATGTTGACGCTGGGTGATTCAGTGATGGGATAATGCTTTGAATGCCAAGGGGAGGTGGTTGGATTCTCTCTTGTTGCAGATGGTCATTGCCTGGCACTTGTGTGACGTGAATGTTACTTGTCACTGGTCGGCCCAAACCTGAATGTTGTCCGGGTCTTGGTGCATGTGGCTCTGGATTGCTTCATTATCTGAGGCAAAATACTGTGGATGCTGGAAATCTGGAAAGCATCGAGCTGAATCACTAACTCTGTTTCTCTCTCCACAGATGCTGCCTGACCTGCTCAGTATTTAAAGCACTTTCTGCTGGGATCTCAGTTGAAGATGGCTGGGCTGAGGACACTACCCTGATAAACTCCTGCAGTGAAGGCCTGGGACTGAGATGATTGACCTCCAACAACCAAAACCATCTTCCTTTGTGCTCGGTATGATTCCAACCAGTGGAGAGATTTCCCCCGATTCCCACTGACTTCAGTTTTACTCGGGCTCCTCAATGTCACACTCGGTCAAACGCTGCCTTGATGTTAAGGTCAGTCTCTCTTCCCAGTAGCAGACAGGAGTGAATCGTTCCCTTTGACCCGTTGTACACTGAACAAGCTGTGCTTTTTCACAGCCTGATCCAGGACTGTACACGGCCGATTAATGTAGCCCATCAAACACTCCCAGAGCAGGTTCAGCACAGCTTAGGAATAGAGTATAGTTCCTTCAACATTCTCTCTCTGTCTCTCCCTCCTGCTATCTCTGACATTAGGAGAGAGACAGAGGGAGAGAGGGTTAGATATGAAGGCAGAGAGAGGGCTGTAGAGAGGGACAAAATTGGAGAGAGAGAGATTGTTGAGGTGGATGAAAAGGATAATGTAAGATATATTAATTTGATGTAATCCTTCACTGCTGTGTGCACAAACATATAAGATTTAGATATGGAGAGAAAAAAACATCGGGAGAGGGGGAAATGTAGATGAAGTTGGGGCCCAGGCGGATAATTTTGATGATCCAGAAGGAATAGCCTCCATTTTAAACATCCAGCAAGCTATTCCACTGTGGGAGCCATCACACCCAAACAGACATAGACACACACAAACACACACAAACACAGAAACACCCACACAATGATATTGGTTGTGCAAATTTCATGCTGGTTTATTGGTTAATTTTTAAATCTGTGATTGATAGATTCTTGTTAACCAAAGGTATTAAGAGATAAGGGGCAAAGGCAGGATATATGGTGTAAGTTACATCACAGATCAGCCAAGATCTCATTTGATGCCGGAACAGGAGTGTGGGGTTGAATTGCATCTTCCTCTTCCAATATCCCCTGTGAAGTATCCTTCTATCTCTTTTAGTCACCCTGTCAGTCCATGTCTCTCTGTTTCTCTCTTTCTGTCTCTCTCTCTGTCTGTCTCTATCAGACAGTGTCGAGTGAGATTCACTCTGTATCCACCCCATGATGTTCCTGCCCTGGGAGTGTGTGATGGGACAGTGTAGAGGGAAATTTACTCTGTGTCAAACCCAACCTTGTGCTTGGCTTGGGAATATTTAATGGGACAGTGTAGCTGGAGATTTACTCTGTATCCCTGGAATTTTGAATTCTCAGGTGTGATTTGATGATTGTTTTCAAGATAATAAGGGAAACTGATAGGGTGGACAGAGAGTAACAATTCCCACTGGCTGCAGAGTCTAGAACATGGGGGCATAGTCTAAAAATATAAACCTCGTCTAAAAACCTTTCAGGAGTGAAATGAAGAAACACTTCAACACACCAGGTGTGGTATCAGTTTGAAACTCTCTTCCACAATCAGCAATTGATGCTGAGACACTTGTTAATTTTTAAATCTGAGTTTGATAGATTTTTGTTAACCAAAGGTATTAAGGGACAAAGATAGGTACATGGAGTTAGATCACACATCAGCCATGAGCTCATTGAATGACAGAACAGGGTTGAGGGGCCAAATGGCCTCCTCCTCTTCCTCTGTCCTACGACAAATATCCTGCTATCACTCTCTGTGTCTTGGTCTCTGTCTCCCTCTTTGTCTCTCTTTCTGTCTGTCTGTCTGTCTGTCTCTCTCTCCTCTCATCTGTGGAAATCCACACACATCAGTCAGCCATTTTAGGTTCATTTTCAGTGGCCATTTTATGTCACCACAACACTGGGACATTTATCGCTGTCTATCCCAAACCATCTCTCTTTGTAGTCTATTTGTGTTCTCCTCACAGCTTATTGTCCCACCTAACCTAGTCTCTCTCTCCTTTGCTCCGTCTCACTCACACACTCTCCCCCCTCTCTCTCCCCCACCCTCTCTCCCCCCCCATTTCTCTCTTCCACCCCCCCCTCCCCCCGCAATCTCTCTTTAAGTGTCCTGTTATCACATCCTTTATTATAGATTCGAGCATTTTCCCAATGACTGATGTTAGACGAACAGGTCTTTAGTTCCCCATTTTCTCTCTCCTTCCTTTTGTAAATAGTGGGGTTACATTTGCTACCTTCTAATCTGCCTCTCTCACTCTGCCTCTCTCACACTGCCTCTGTCCCTCGCTATCTGTCTTTCCCCCCTCTCTCTCGCTCTATCTCTCCCTCTCTCTCTCTACCTCTGTCCACGTCTCAATTTGTGCCTCCCTCACACTATCTCTCCCTCTCTCTCTGTCTCTCTCTAGCTCTCTGTCTGCCTCTCTATGTCTGCCTCTCTGTGTCTCCTTCTCTCTCTGTGCCTCTCGCACTCTCTATCTGTCTCTCCCCCAGCTCTCTCTCTGTGTCTCTCCCTCTCTCTCTTTCTCAACCTCTGTCCATGTCTCAATTTGTGCCTCCCTCACACCATCGCTCCCTCTCTCTCTGTCTCTCTCTAGCTCTCTGTCTGCCTCTCTCTCTGCCTCCCTCTCTCTGCCTCTCTCTCTGCCTCCCTCTCTCTGCCTCTCTCTCTCTGCCTCTCTCTCTCTGTGTCTCTCTCTCTCCCTCTCTCTCTCTTTCGCTGCCTCTGTCCACCTCTCAGTTTGTGTCTCCCCCACACCATCTCTCCCTCCCTCTCTCTCTGTCTCTCTCTGCCTCTCTCTCTCTGCATCTCTCTCACTCTCTGCATCTCTCTCACTCTCTGCCTCTCTCTCTCTCTGCCTCTCTCTCTCTATCTCTCCCTCTCTCTCTTTCGCTGCCTCTGTCCACATCTCAGTTTGTGTCTCCCCCACACCATCTCTCCCTCCCTCCCTCCCTCCCCCTCTCTCTCTCTTTCTCCCTCTCTCCCTCCCTCTCTGTCTCTGTCTCAGAGTTACAGCTCAGATGATTAACCTCTTTATCCATGTGTTATGAACACGGGACTTTGTCTCTCTCCCATTTTCTAGGATGTTGCCAGGACTGGAGAATTGTAGCTATGAGGATAGGCAGGGGTTGTTGTCCTTGGAACAGAGAAGGCTGAGGGGAGATCTGATTGAAATGTACAAAATGTTGAGGGTCCTGGATAGAGTGGAGGTGAAGGGCAGAGAACCATAGCAGAAAGGTCAGTGACGAGGGGGCATAGATTTCAAGTGATTGGTCGAAAAATTAGAGGGGAGTTGAGGAAAATCTTTTTCACCCAGAGGGTCGCGATGGTCTGGAACTCACTGCCTGAAAGGGTAGTTGAGGCAGAGACCCTCAACTCATTCAGAAGGAGTCTGGATAGGCACCTCAAGTGCGGTAAGCTGCAGTGCTCGGACCAAATGCTGGAAGGTGGGATGAGAATAGGTTGATCGTTTTTCGGCTGGCACAGAGAGAATGGGTGAAGTGGCCGCTTTCTGTGCCTTAAAATTTCTATGTTGCCCTCGCCAACTCTATTTTACCCTCTGTTACTCTCTGAATCTCAGTCTCTCCCTCTCTGTTACACTCTGAATTCCAGTCTCTCCCTCTCTGTTACCCTCTGAATCCCAGACTTTCCCTCTCTGTTACCCTCTGAATTCCAGTCTCTCCCTCTCTGTTACCCTCTGAATCCCAGACTTTCCCTCTCTCTTACCCTCTGAATTCCAGTCTCTCCCTCTCTGTTACCCTCTGAATCCCAGACTTTCCCTCTCTGTTACCCTCTGAATTCCAGTCTCTCCCTCTTTGTTACCCTCTGAATCCCAGTCTCTCCCTCTCTGCTACCCTCTGAATTCCATCTCTCTCCTTCTCTCTCTGTCTCTCACTCTGTCCCTCCATCTGTCTTTCCCTCTCTGTCTCTCCGTCTCTCTCCTTCTATCTCTGTCTCTGCCTTTCTCTCTGTCTTGCTCTCTGTCACTCCATCTGTCTTTCCCTCTGTGTCTCTCCCTCTCTCTCCTACTATTTCTGTCTCTCTCTCTCACTATTTCTGTCTCTCTCTCTCTCTGTCTCTCCATCTGTCTTTCCCTCCCTGACTCTCCCTCTCTCTCCGTCTGTCTCTGTCTCTACCTCTCTCTCTGTCCCTCCATCTGTCAAAGAACAAAGAACAGTACAGCACAGGAACAGGCCATTTGGCCCTCCAATCCTGCGCCGATCTTGATGCCTGCCCAAACTAAAACCTTCTGCACTTCCGGGGTCCGTATCCCTCTATTCCCATCCTATTCATGTATTTGTCAAGATGTCTCTTAAATGTCTCTATTGTACCTGTTTCCACCACCTCCCCCGGCAACAACTTCCAGGCACTCACCTCTGTGTAAAAAACTTGCCTCGCACATCCCCTCTAAACTTTGCCCCTCGCACCTTAAACCTCTGTCCCCTCGTAACTGACTCTTCCACCCTGGGAAAAAGCTTCTGACTATCCACTCTGTCCATGCCACTTATAACTTTGTAAACCTCTATCATGTCGCCCCTCCACCTCCGTCGTTCCAGTGAAAACAATCCGAGTTTCTCCAACCTCTCCTCATAGCTAATGCCCTCCAGACCAGGCAACATCCTGGTAAACCTCTTCTGTACCCTCTCCAAAGCCTCCACGTCCTTCTGGTAGTGTGGCGACCAGAATTACACGCAATATTCTAAGTGTGGCCTAACTAAAGTTCTGTACAGCTGCAGCATGACCTGCCTATTTTTATACTCTGTGCCCCGATCGATGAAGGCAAGCATGCCGTATGCCTTCTTGACTACCTTATCCACCTGTGTTGCCACTTTCAGTGACCTGTGGACCTGTACGCCCAGATCTCTCTGCCTGTCAATACTCCTAAGGGTTCTGCCATTTACTGTATACTTCCCACCTGCATTAGACCTTCCAAAATGCATTACCTCACACTTGTCCGAATTAAACTCCATCTGCCATTTCTACGCCCAAGTCTCCAACCGATCTATATCCTGCTGTATCCTCTGACAATCCTCATCACTATCCGCAACTCCACCAACCTTTGTGTCGTCCGCAAACTGACTAATCAGACCAGCTACATTTTCCTCCAAATCATTTATATATACTACAAACAGCAAAGGTCCCAGCACTGATCCCTGCGGAACACCACTAGTCACATCCCTCCATTCAGAAAAACACCCTTCCACTGCTACTCTCTGTCTTCTATGACTGAGCCAGTTCTGTATCCATCTTGCAGCCAGTTCTGTATCCATTTTGTCTTTCCCTCCCTGTCACTCCCTCTCTTTCCTTCCATCTCTGCCTCTTTATCTGTCTCTCCATCTCTATTGCCCTCTCTGTCTCTCCCTCTCTCTCCTTCCAGCTCTGTCTTTCTCTCTCTCTCCATCTGTCTTTCCCTCTCGGTCTATCCCTCTCTCTACTTCTCTCTCTCTCTGTCTCTCACTCTGTCCCTCCATCTGTCTTTCCCTCTCTGCAACACCCTCTCTCTCCTTCTCTCTCTGTCTCTCTCTCTGTCCCTCCATCTGTTTTTCCCTCCATGTCACTATTTCTCTTTCCTTCTATTGCTGTCTCTCTCTCTCCATCTGTCTTTCCCTCCCTGTCACTCCCTCTCTCTCCTTCTATCTCTGTCTCTCTCACTATCCCTCCATCTGTCCTTCCCTCCCTGTCATTCCATTTCTCTCCTTCTCTCTCTGTCTCTCTCTCTCTGTCCCTCCATCTGGCTTTCCCTCCCTGACACTCCCTCTCTCTCCTTCTATCTCTGTCTCTCTCTCTGTCCCTCCATTTGTCTTTCCCTCTCTGTCACTACCACTCTCTCCTTCTATCTTTGTCTTTCTCTCTCTATCCCTCCATCTGTCCTTCCCTCCCTGTCTCTCCATCTCTCTCCTTCCATCTCTGACTCTCTCTCTCTGGCTCACCATCTGTCTTTCCCTCTCTGTCTCTCCATCTCTCTCCTTCTCTCTCTCTGTCTCTCCATCTGTCTCCATCCCCCGTCACTCCCTCTCTCTCCTTCTATCTCTGTCTCTGCCACTCTCTCTGTCTCTCTCTCTGTCTCTCCATCTGTCTTTCCCTCTCTGTCTCTCCGTCTCTCTCCTTCTATCTCTGTCTCTGCCTCTCTCTGTGTCCCTCCATCTGTCCTTCCCTTTCTGTCTCTCCCTCTCTCTCCTTCTATCTCTGTCTCTGCCTCTCTCTCTGTCTCGCTCTCTCTCTCTCTCCAATTGCCTTTCCCTCTCTGTCTCTCCCTCTCTCTCCTTCTCTCCCTGACACTGCCTCTCTCTCCTTCTCTCTCTGTCTCTCTCTCTGTCCCTCCAACTGTCTTTGCCTCCCTGTCACTCCCTCTCGGTCCTTCTATCTCTGTCTCTCTCTCTCTGTCTCTCCATCTGGCTTTCCCTCTCTGTCTCTCCCTCTCTCTCCTTCTATCTCTGTCTCTCTCTCTCGCTATCCCTCCATCTGTCCTTCCCTCCCTGTCACTCCATCTCTCTCCCTGTCTCTCTCTCTCTGTCCCTCCATCTGTCTTTCCCTCCCGAACACTCCCTCTCTCTCCTTCCATCTTCCCCTGTCTCTCTCTGTCACTCCGTCTGTCTTTCCCTCTCTGTCTCTCCCTCTCTCTCCTTCTATCTCCGTCTCTCTCTCTCTGTCTCTCCGTCTGTCTTTCCCTCCCCTGTCACTCCCTCTCTCTCCTTCCATCTCTGTCTCTCTGTTCCTCCATCTGTCTTTCCCTCTCTGTCTTTCCCTATCTCTCCTATCTCTGTCCCTCTCTCTCTGTCTCCATTTTAAATATTCATTAAGCTATTCCACTGTGGGAGCCATCACACCCTCATGATATTGGCAGGATATA
The DNA here is from genome assembly GCF_036365525.1 of Heterodontus francisci. Taxonomy (NCBI): domain Eukaryota; kingdom Metazoa; phylum Chordata; class Chondrichthyes; order Heterodontiformes; family Heterodontidae; genus Heterodontus; species Heterodontus francisci. Next base: position 461,716 of record NW_027142119.1, read on the forward strand.
TGGTGTAAGTTACATCACAGATCAGCCAAGATCACATTGAATGCAGGAACAGAGTTGTGGGGTTAAATTGCATCCTCCTCTTCCAATATCCCCTGTTAAATATCCTTCTTTCTCTTTCAGTCACCCTGTCAGTCCATGTCTCTCTGTTTCTCTTTTTCCGTCTCTCTCTCTGTCTCTATCGGACAGTGTAGAGTGAGATTCACTCTGTATCCACCCCATGATGTTCCTGCCCTGGGAGTGTGTGATGGGACAGTGTAGAGGGAAATTTACTCTGTGTCAAACCCAACCTTGTGCTTGGCTTGGGAATATTTAATGGGACAGTGTAGCTGGAGATTTACTCTGTATAACTGAAATTTTGAAGGCTCAGGTGTGATTTGATGATTGTTTTCAAGGTAATAAGGGAAACTGATAGGGTGGACAGAGAGTAACAATTCCCACTGGCTGCAGAGTCTAGAACATGGGGGCATAGTCTAAAAATATAAACCTAGTCTAAAAACCTTTCAGGAGTGAAATGAAGAGACACTTCAACACACCAGGTGTGGTATCAGTTTGGAACTCTCTTCCACAAAAAGCAATTGATGCTGAGACACTTGTTAATTTTTAAATCTGAGTTTGATAGATTTTTATGAAACCTCTCTGTCACTCCCTCTCTCTTCTCCCATCTCTGCCTCTCTCTCTCTCTGTCTCTCCATCTGTCTTTCCATCTCTGTCGCTCTCACTCTCTCCTTCTCTCTGTCTCTCCCTCCTGCTATCTCTGACACTAGGACAGAGACAGAGGGAGAGAGGGTTAGTTATGAAGGCAGAGAGAGGGCTGTCGAGAGGGACAACGTTGGAGAGAGAGAGATTGTTGAGGTGGATGAAAAGGATAATGTAAGATATATCAATTTGATGTAATCCTTCACTGCTGTGTACACAAACATAGAAGAGATAGATATGGAGAGAAAAACACATCGGGAGAGGAGGAAATGTCGATGATGTTGGGGCCCAGGCAGATACTTTTGATGATCCAGAAGAAATAGCCTCCATTTTAAACATCCAGTAAGCTATTCCACTGTGGGAGCCATCACACCCTCATGATATTGTTTGTAGAAATTTCATGCTGGATTATTGGTTAATTTTTAAACCTGTGATTGATAGATTCTTGTTAAGCAAAGATAGTAAGAGATAAGGGGCAAAGGCAGGATATATGGTGTAAGATAGATCACAGATCAGCCCTGATCTCATTGAATGCCGGAACAGGGTTGTGGGGTTAAATTACATCCTCCTCTTCCACTATCCGATGTTAAATATCCTTCTTTCTCTGTCAGTCACCCTGTTAGTCTATGTCTCTCTGTCTAAACTAAATGGTACAATGTTAAAATGGGTGAAGGAACAGAGAATCCTTCCCCATCCAGGAGCTGACAGTCTCTCTCTCTCTCTCTCTTTCTACCCCCTCTCTCACTCCCCCCTTTTCACTCTCTCTCTTTCTCTTTCAATCCTGATCCTGACTTTTCTCGGAATCCTTCTTGGTTGAATAGTACCCTGAAATGTTTCAGTCTCACTGTTACAAGGAACAAGTCACATTTCTGTGGTATTTTCGATATCTTAATGATTCAATTTGGAGCTTGGATTGTGTCAGGTAAATGTGGTTTCTCATTCAGACATTTCTGCATTGTGGAACTGTCAGTTATCTGTGCAGGGACAGGATATCGGGGTGTCTGAATGGAGTTGAAGATTTTGGTTGCTTGAATAGGGTGTGAATTAGATTGTGGATTGTGTCCCTGAAGGTATTTAAGCCGATGACCTGAGAGAATGAAGTGGTTTACCAATGTCTGAATAACATCAAAGTCTTCAGACACATGAAAGAACAAGATTGGAGACAATACACAAAAGCTGAGACAGTCAGGTCACAACAGGAGGAAGGTGAATGTCTTTTACAGTTTGTAATCTGAAAGCCTGAGGTAATGACTGAAAAAGTCGGAGTTCAAATCCCACATTGGGCTCTTGTGAATTTGAATTTCTCTGAAGATAAAAAATAACTCTGGAATAATAAATCCTCCAGGATGAAATGATTCAATCTCACTGCTCTGACACTGATTTACCTTCAAGTCGCGTTTTCCAATCCACCTTTTCTAAATCGCCTTCCACCGGCCCAGCTTCATTCCCTAAAACTAAGTGTCAAACTGACCCATCTCTTGTTGACCTTGCTACGTACTGGCCTAAAAGACTTCCCCTGAATGTATATTTAGAATTCTGTATCCTTGATACCTTTTACACTAGTCTCAGTTATCAATGCACTAGTTAGGTCTGCACTAGACCCTGTCTCTGTTTATATTACACATGGACCTGTCTCTGCTATAAAAATGGTTTAAAAAGTGGAGAGCAAACCCTCCAATTTATACACTAGATCCGAAGAAATGGGAGCAGGAGTAGGCCATTCAGCCTCTTGAGCCTGTTCTGTCAGTCAATACGATCATGATTGATCTGATAGTGACTTTAACTCCATTTTCCTGCCTGCCCCCCATAACCCTTGACTCCCTTGTAAATTCATTGACCCAACCTCCACTGCTCTCTGGGGAAGAGAATTCCAAAGCCTAACCAACCTCTGGGAGAAAGAAGTCTTCCTTAGCTCAGTCTTAAATGGCAGACCCTTTATTTTTAAACGGTGCCCCCTAGTTCAAGACTCCTCCACAAGGGAAACATCCTCCCAACATCCGCCCTGTCAAGTCCCCTCAGAATCTTGTATGTTTCAATAAGATCACCTCTCATTCTTCTAAACTCCAATGAGTATAGGCCCAACCTGTTCAACTATTCCTCATAAGATAACCCCTTCATCCCAGGAATCAGCCGAGTGAACCTTCTCTGAACTGATTCCAATGCATCCAGGCCTGACCATTTATTCACTTTCAAAGATGCTAAACACCTTAATATTTCCCTCGCACCCTGTTTATCCCATCCAATATTTCACACTCCTCCTCTTTAACTACAATGTCTGCATAGTTCCCACTCTTTTATAAAGACGGAGACAAAGTATTCATTAAGAACCATACCCACATCTCCCACCTCCATACACACATTCCCTTTCTGGTCCCTAATACTCTATCCTTAGTTATCCTCTTGCTCTTCATGTATTTATAAAACATCTTTGTGCTTTCCTTGATTTTACTTGGTTATATTATTTTCCGACTATCTTTTTGCTTTCCTAATTTTCTTCTTAATTTCACCCCTGCACTTTCTTCACTCCTCTCGGCTTTCTGTGGTATTGAGCTCTCGGTATCTGACATAAGCTTCCCTTTTTTGCCTTATTCTACCTGGTTTGATTCTTGCTATCTAAGGGGCTCTCGATTTGGGAGTCTCACCCTGTTTGTCTTTGTGGGAAAATATTTGTTCTCAACCCTCTCAGGGAGTCGAGGGTTCTGCAGAGCAGGCCTGAAAGAGGAGTTAAGTGTTGGGACAGATCAGTCATGATCTTATTGAATGGCAGGGCAGGCTCGAGGGGCTGAATGGCCTACTCCTGCTCCTACTTCTTGTGTTCTTGTGTCCAGTTCAATATCTCCTTTAGTGACTTGGTGCCAAATTGTTATTATGTTTTATTCATTTGTTGGATGTGTGCATTACTGGCTTTGCCAGCATTTTATTGCCCATCACCAATTGCCGTTGAACCTTCTTGAACCGCTGCAGTCCATGTGGGGTAGGTACACCCACAGTGCTGTTAGGAAGTGAGATCCAGGATTTTGACCTAGTGACAGTGAAGGAATGGTGATATAGTTCCAAGTCAGGATGGTGTGAGACTGGAAGGGAAACTTGCAGGTGGTGGTGTTCCCATATGTGTTTCCTGTTTGTTTGCTCTCTCTCCCCCTCATTATTTCTCGACCTCCCTGTCCTTCTGTCCCTCTCTGTCATGGGAACCTAAGAACAGAAGGAAGTGGGTGCAGGAACAGAGAGACCTGGGGATGTCTGTGCACAAATTGATGGTGGCAGAGCTAGTTAAGAAAGTGGTTAAAAGGCGTATGGGATCCTAGGCTTTGTAAATAGAGGCTCAGAGTATAAAAGCAAGGAGGTTATGAAGCTTTATAAAACACTGCTTCATCCTCAACTAGTATTGTGTCCAATTCTGGACACCGTGCTTTAGGTAGGATGTGGAGGCATAAGAGAGGATGCAGAAAAGATTCACGAGCAAGGTTCCAGGATGAGGGACTTGAGTTGCGTGGATAGATTGGAGAAGCTGGGGTTGTTCTCTGTGTCTTTCTCTGTCTTCCTCTCTCTATCTCTCCCTCCTGCTATCTCTGACACGAGGAGAGAGACAGAGGGAGAGGGGGTTAGTTATGAAGCGAGGAGAAAAAGTCCAACAAATTGAGCAACCATTTCAGTAAGAGAAAAGCCAATAACAATCACAAGCTGATGGAGGGACGGGAAATCGTTTACGAAGGGACAGAGTATCTGATCACACCCGGGATGGTGTAATGGATGCCAACAAAGCCCCATTTCAGCCTGCAATATGAAAAGGAGGGAGAGAGAGCTGAGAGGGAATGAGTTAATTTTGACTGAGTTAATGAGGGAGCAATGGCGTCCTGCGGCTCCCACAATGCCCCGCGAATGGGAACGGCCCCTATCTGCGGTACAGGCCGCGCTGCACTCTGGGAGGATGCTCCGCACATGCGCATCCCCACAGAGCGTGAACCGCCGCTTTTTTATATTGTCCCCCGGCTCAGACGTTCAACTTTCCTCCATTGAGATCGACAGCTGAAGCCGCTTCTCCTTTTCCTTTCAGCTGCTGTTTGCGGAAATAAGCGGCCGGCGGGTGACGTCACGCAAACATGGCGGCTGATGACACCCCCCTCCCGCCAGGGCGTCAGTGAGGTCTCATTGGCTGCCTCGCCCCACGTGTCTGGAGGTCAAGGGGTTAAAAGCTGCCTCTGGCTTCCGCGCAGCCGCGGTTTGGGCGACTTGTAACCCCGCCCCTGGGGTGGGGGAGGGGGATCAGCACCAGACTCTTAAAGGGACCCTGCACCACCAGAACTGTCCCAAACTCTTAAAGGGACCCAACATGGACAGAAAGAGCAAGAGAGTTGGAGAGCAAGTAATAGAGAGGGAAATAGAAAAGAGAGAGTGATGGGGAGAGAGAGAGGAAGAACTGAGCTTGAAAGAATCATAGAGAGATGGAGAGACCGAGAGAAAATAGGTGAGAGGGAGAGAGTGAGAGAGCAAGAGAAATGGAGGGAGAATCTCCTCAATTGGACAGAGATGGAGAGAGAGTGATAGAGAGATGGAGAGACTGAGAGAAAATAGGTGAGAGGGAGAGAGTGAGAGAGCAAGAGAAATGGAGGGAGAATCTCCTCAATTGGACAGAGATGGAGAGAGAGTGATAGAGAGATGGAGAGACTGAGAGAAAATAGGTGAGAGGGAGAGAGTGAGAGAGCAAGAGAAATGGAGGGAGAATCTCCTCAATTGGACAGAGATGGAGAGAGAGTGATAGAGAGATGGAGAGACTGAGAGAAAATAGGTGAGAGGGAGAGAGCAAGAGATGGTGAGAAATGGAGGGAGAATCTCCTCAATTGGACAGAGATGGAGAGAGAGTGATAGAGAGATGGAGAGACTGAGAGAAAATAGGTGAGAGGGAGAGAGTGAGAGAGCAAGAGATGGTGAGAAATGGAGGGAGAATCTCCTCATTTGGACAGAGATGGAGAGAGAGTGATGGAGAGATGGAGAGACTGAGAGAAAATAGGTGAGAGGGAGAGAGTGAGAGAGCAAGAGATGGTGAGAAATGGAGGGAGAATCTCCTCAATTGGACAGAGATGGAGACAGAGTGATAGAGAGATGGAGAGATGTGAAGAGAGATCAAAGAGAAAGGAAGGTGGAGAGTGAGGGAGAGGTAGAGTTTGAGAGTGAGGAAACCGATAAATGGAAAGATAAAGGTGAGGAGAGAGTAACAGAGCAGAAGAGAGAGAGAGAGAGATGGAGAGAGAGAGTGGGAAGGAAAATGAGAAATTAGAGGAAAAGAGCAGACACAGGGTGTACAGAAAGTGTGAAAAATGAATGAGAGATAGAGTGTCCGTCAGAGAGAGAGGGAAAGTCCGGGATATTTGTGGGTAGAGAGAGAGGCAGATAGTGTGTGTGTGTGTGAGAGAGAGAGAGACATCAGCACACGTTCACAGTAAAGAAAGTCTCGCCATGTCAAACAGTCATTTAATTGGGTGCACAACCAGACAAAAGTAACTTTATCCCCGGGAGAATGAGTGGAGTCAGACATATAAAAACAGATTGCAGGTTAATGCCCAGATAAGCTTGATTAAAGATTAAAAGTTGCAGAGAGAAATCACCCAGTAATCCTAGTTGCAACCCATTGGACTCAATACAATGGTCCAAAAATATTATCACTGCCAATCAAACAATTTCATCAGCTCAACAGCAAACAGTGAAATGATCCACAAACTGCAGTGTTCAATGATTCAAGGAAGATTACAGAGCATGAGAGAGAACATAAAGACAGACACAGAGTATTTGTTTAGCTTCTCTGCCATTGTCCTATGATGAGAGGCTGAGTAAATAGGACCTGTATTCTCTGCAGTTTAGAAGAATGAGAGGTGATCTCATTGAAACATATCAGATTCTAAAGGGACTGGATAGGGTCGACACTGAGAGATTATTTCCACTGGTCGGGAAATGAAAGTCTCCCTTATCCCTTCCTAACCAGCTTATCCACCTGTCCTGTCAGCCTCAGGAATCAGTGAACATTCACTCCAAGGTCCCACTGTTCACAGACACAGAGATAATGTTGGAGACAGTCATGTTGTTAGGTTAGATCAAAAGTGCAAATGACAAATGTTATCATAGTTTGATGTAATCCTGTGTACACAGAGGTACAAGAAATAGGTGTCGAGTGTGAAACACCAGGAGAGAGGGAGGAATATAGATGGAGAGAGGGTAACAGTGAGAAAGGGAGAGATATGCATGGAGAGAGAAGTGGAGAGCTACTCTTACTGGTAATCTCTCTCCATCTCCGTCTTCCCCTCTCTCTTACTCACTCAATCAATCACTAGTTCCCCTCTCTGCTACTCTCTCCTTGTTTATTTCTCTCTCTGTACCCTCTTAATCTCAATCTCTCACTGTGTCATACCTTCCAGGATGCTGCACACAGCTTTGCGGGAATGCTGACCGACACTCTCCATCCCGATCTCGTCCTCTTTCTCTCTGGTAATCTCTCCCCATTGCTATCCTTCCCTCTCCCTGTTCTTCCCTCTCTATATCTATCCCTGTCTTTCTCACTGTTACTCTCTCCATCTGGATGGAGGAGGAGAAAGCGAGGCATATATAGAGGCAGCTTTACTCTGTATCTAACCCCACACTGTACCTTCCCTGGGAGTGTTTTATAGAACAGAGAAGACAGAGATTTACTCAATAGCTAACTAATAGCTTGGCAGCATTTGATGGGACAGTGTAGACGGAGCTTTACTCTGTATCCCTGGAATTTAGAAGGGTAAGGGGTGATCTGATCAAAGTTTAAAGTGGTGGATGGGGTACCAATCAGGTGGAGTGCTTTGTCCTGGATGTTGTCGAGCCTCTGGAGTGTTGTAGATGTTACACTCATCCAGGCAAGTGGAGAGATACCATCACACACCTGACTTGTGTCTTGTAGGTGGTTGAAAGGCTTTGGGGAGTCAGGGGGTGAGTCACTTGTAGCCACAGTACTGATGTGATTACTTCAGCTCAGTTCCTGGTCAATGTCTCCCAAGGATGTTGATGCTGGGGGATTCAGCGATGGGATAATGCTTTGAATGCCATGGGGAGGTGGTTGGATTCTCTCTTGTTACAGATGGTCATTGCCTGTCTGTGTGTGTTTTTCTGTGCTCTGGGAACAATTTCTTCAAGGGGAGGTCATAATGCTGCCTCATAACTGACTAGTTCACGAAAGGAATGCTGATGGAATGAACGGGACAGGGACAGAGTGGATACAACATTGGCTAAGGGACAGGACACAGAGAGTAGTGGTGAATGGTTGTTTCAGACTGGAGGGCGGTATCTTTGACTGACATAATCTTATACACTTCTATTCAATCTCCCCTCAATCTACTTTCTTCTAAGGAGATCAAACCCAGCTTTTCCAACCTAACCTTGTAGCTAAAATCCCCCATCTCTGAAACCATTCTGGTAAATCTCTGCACCCTCTCAAGGAACCTCACATCCTTCCTAAAGTCTGGCGACCAGAACTGGACACAGTTCTCCAGTTGGGGCCGAAATAGAGCTTTATAAATGTTCAGCATAACCTCCCTGCTTTTGTACTGACTGTATACAGTGTACATTGTGGTACAGTGGTATTCCCCAGGGGTTTGGATTAGGACCACTGATCTTTTTGATATATATTAATGACCTCTCCCCCTCAATCTCGCTCTCCCCCTCAATCTCCCTCTCCCCCTCTATCTCGCTCTCCCCCTCTATCTCGCTCTCCCCCTCTATCTCACTCTCTCCCTCTATCTGTCTGTCTCCCTCTATCTGTCTCTCCCCCCTCTACCTCCCTCTCCCCTTCCTCCTGACACACCCTCTCTCTCCTTCTATCTCTGTCTCTGCCACTCTCTCTGTCTCTCTCTCCGTCCCTCCATCTGTCTTACGTTCTCTGTCTCTATGTCTTTCTCCTTCTATCTCTCTGTCTTAATCTCTCTCTCTCTGCCCCTCCATCTGCCTTTTCCTCTCTGTCTCTCCCTCTCTCTCCTTCTATCTGTGTGTCTCTCTCTCTCTGTCTCTCCATCTGTCTTTCCCTTTCTGTCTCTCCCTCTCTCTCCTTCTCTCTCTGTCTCTGCCTCTCTCTCTGTCTCTCCCTCTCTCTCCTTCTCTCTCTGCCTCTGCCTCTCTCTCTGTCACTCTCTCTGTCCCTCCATCTGTCTTTCCCTCTCGGTTACTCCCTCTCTCTCCTTCTATCGCTGTCTCGCTCTCTGTTCCTCCAAATGTCTTTCCCTCTCTGCCAATCCCTTTCTCCTTCTCTCTGTCTCTCCCTCTCTCTCCTTCTCTCTCTCTCGGTCCCTCCATCTGTATACCCCCCCAACCCCACCACCTGTCACTCCCTCTCTCTCCTTCTATCTATCTCTCTCGCTCTCTATCCCTCCATCTATCCTTCCCTCTCTGTCACTCCATCTCTCTCCTTCTCTCCCTTTCTCTCTCTCTGTCTTTCCATCTGTCTTTCTCTCCCTGTCACTCCCTCTCTCTCCGTCCATCTCTGCCTCTCTCTATCTCAGTCTCTCCATCTGTCTTTCCCTCCCTCTGTCTGTCCCTCCATTTGTCTTTCCCTCTGTCACTCCCTCTCTCTCCTTCTATCTCTGCTCTCACTCTCTATCCCTCCATCTGTCCTTCCCACCCTGTCACTCCATCTCTCCTTCTACCTCTGTCTCTCTCTCTGTCCCTCCATCTGTCTTTCCCTCTCTGTCTCTCCATCTCTCTCCTTCTATCTCTGTCTCTCTCTCTCTCTCTCGCTCCATCTGTCTTTCCCTTTCTCTCACTCCCTCTCTCTCCTTCCATCTCTGCCTCTCTCCGTCTCTCCATCTGTCCTTCCCTGCCTGTCACTCCATCTCTCTCCCTGTATCTCTCTCTCTGTCCCTCCATTTGTCTTTCCCTCCCTGACACTCCCTCTCTCTCCTTCTCTCTCAGTCTCTCTCTCTGTCTTTCCATCTGTATTTCCATCCCTGTCACACCCTCTCTCTCCTTCCATCTCTGCCTCTCTCTCTCTCTGTCTCTCCAACTGCCTTTCCCTCTCTATCTCTCCCAATCTCTCCTTCTCTCTCTGTCTCTGCCTCTCTCTCTGTCTCTCTCTCTGTCCCTCCATCTGTCTTTCCCTTTCTGTCACTCCCTCTCTCCTTCTATTTGTCTCTCTCTTTCTATCCCTCCATCTGTTCTTCCCTCCCTGTCACTCCATCTCTCTCCTTCCATCTCTGCCTCTCTCTCTGTCTCTCCATCTGTCCTTCCCTCACTGTCACTCCATCTCTCTCCTCCGTGTCTCTCACTCTGTCCCTCCATCTGTCTTTCCCTCTCTGTCACTCCCTTCTCTGTCCTTCTATCTCTGTCTCTCTCTCTCTGCCTCTCTATCTGTCTTTCCCTCTCTGTCTCTCCCTCTCTCTCCTTCTATCTCTGTCTCTCTCTCTCTCTGTCCCTCTGTCTGTCCTTCCTTCCCTGTCACTCCCACTCTCTCCTTCTATCTCTGTCTCTTTCTATGTCCCTCCATCTGTCTTTCCTTCTCAGTCTCTCCATCTCTCTCCTATCTCTGTCTCTCTCTCTCTCTGTCTTTCCATCCGTCTTTCCCTCCCTGTCACTCCCTATCTCTCCTTCTCTCTCTGTCTCTCTCTCTCTGTCTCTCCATCTGTCTTTCCCCCTGTCACTCCCTCTCTCTCCTTCTATCTCTGTCTATTTCTCTCTATCCCTCCATCTGTCCTTCCCTCCCACTCCAAATCTCTCCTTCTCTCTCTCTGTCCCTCCATCTGTCTTTCCCTTTCTGTCACTCCCTCTCACTCCTTCTATCTCTGTCTCTCTCTCTCTCTCTCTGTCCCTCCATCTGTCTTTCCATCTCTGTCTCTCACTCTCCCTCCTTCTCTCTCTGTCTCTCTGTCTCTCTCTCTCTCTGTCCCTCCATCTGTCTTTCCCTGTCTGTTTCTCCCTCTCTCTCCTTCTATCTCTGTCTCTGTCTCTCTGTCTCTGTCTCTCCATCAGTCTTTCCCTCCCTGTCACTCCCTCTCTCCCCTTCTATCTCTGCCTCTCTCTCTGTCTCTGTCTCTCTGTCTCTGTCTCTGTCTCTCTCTCTCTCTCTGTCCCTCCATCTGTCTTTCCCTGTCTGTTTCTCCATCTCTCTCCTTCCATCTCTGCCTCTCTCTCTCTGTCCCTCCATCTGTCTTTCCCTCTCTGTCTCTTCCTCTGTTTCCTTATCTCTCTCTCTCTCTGTCTTTCCATCAGTTGTTCCTTCTCTGTGTCTCCCTCAGTCTCCTTCTATCTCTGTCCCTCTCTCTCACTCTCTCCATCTGTCTTTCCCTCCAGTCACTCCCTCAGTCTCCTTCTATCTCTGTCCCTCTCTCTCACTCTCTCCATCTGTCTTTCCCTCCAGTCACTCCCTCTGTCTCCTTCTATCTCTATCTTTGACCCGATAAGGTAATAAATGCCAAAATTCTGGAGTTTTTTGGAGTAAGTTAAGCTTTACTCTGTCTGGCTTTCAGAAATTAAACATTACACATGCACTGCAAGATTAAAGATTATACATAGGTTAGGTTACATAGAATTTTGGAAGGACTAACAAGGCTAGGGAATATCCAATGAATGGTAGGATCATAGGAAGTACCGAGTGTCAGAGGGATCTTGGTGTACTTGTCCATAGATCACTGAAGGCTGCAGCGCAGGTAGACAAGGTGGTTAGGAAGGTATATGGGATACTTGCCTTTATTAGTTGAGGCATAGAATATAAGAGCAGGGAGGTTATGATGGAGCTATATAAAACACTGGTTAGGCCACAGCTGGAGTACTGTGTACAGTTCTGGGCACCACATTATAGGAAGGATGTGATTGCACTGGAGAGGATGCAGAGGAGATTGACCAGGATGTTGCCTGGACTGGAGCATTTCAGCTATGAAGAGAGACTGAAAAGGCTGGAGTTGTTTTCCTTAGAGCAGAGAAGGCTGAGGAGGGACCTGATTGAGGTGTACAAAATTATGAGGGGCATTGATAGGTTAGATAGGAAGAAACTCCCTCTTTGTCTCTCTTTCTGTCTGTCTGTCTGTCTCTCTCTCCTCTCATCTGTGGAAATCCACACACATCAGTCAGCCATTTTAGGTTCATTTTCAGTGGCCATTTTATGTTACCACAACACTGGGACATTTATCGCTGTCTATCCCAAACCATCTCTCTTTGTAGTCTATTTGTGTTCTCCTCACAGCTTATTGTCCCACCTAACCTAGTATCTCTCTCCTTTGCTCCGTCTCACTCACACACTCTCCCCCATCTCTCTCCCCCCCATTTCTCTCTCCCCCCATTTCTCTCTCCCCCCACCCCCTGCAATCTCTCTTTAAGTGTCCTGTTATCACATCCTTTATTATAGATTCGAGCATTTTCCCAATGACTGATGTTAGACGAACAGGTCTTTAGTTCCCCATTTTCTCTCTCCTTCCTTTTGTAAATAGTGGAGTTACATTTGCTACCTTCTAATCTGCCTCTCTCACACTGCCTCTGTCCCTCGCTATCTGTCTTATCCCCCTCTCTCTCTCGCTATCTCTCCCTCTCTGTCTTTTTCTCTCTCTCGCTCTATCTCTCCCTCTCTCTCTCTCTACCTCTGTCCATGTCTCCATTTGTGCCTCCCTCACACCATCTCTCCCTCTCTCTCTGTCTCTCTCTAGCTCTCTGTCTGCCTCTCTATGTCTGCCTCTCTGTGTCTCCTTCTCTCTCTGTGCCTCTCTCACTCTCTATCTGTCTCTCCCCCAGCTCTCTCTCTCTGTCTCTCCCTCTCTCTCTTTCTCAACCTCTGTCCATGTCTCAATTTGTGCCTCCCTCACACCATCGCTCCCTCTCTCTGTCTCTCTCTATCTCTCTCTCTGCCTCTCTCTCTCTCTCCCTTTCTCCCTCTCGCTGCCTCTGTCCACGTCTCAGTTTGTGTCTCCCCCACACCATCCCTCCCTCTCTCCCTCCCTCTCTCCCTCCCTCTCTCCCTCCCTCTCTCCCTCCCTCTCTCTCTCCCTCTCTCTCTCTCTCTTTCCCGCTCTCTCCATCCCTCTCTGTCTCTGTCTCTCTCTCCCTCTCTTTCTCCCTCTCTCCCTCCCTCTCTGTCTCTGTCTCAGAGTTACAGCTCAGATGATTAACCTCTTTATCCATGTGTTATGAACACGGGACTTTGTCTCTCTCCCATTTTCTAGGATGTTGCCAGGACTGGAGAATTGCAGCTATGAGGATAGGCAGGGGTTGTTGTCCTTGGAACAGAGAAGGCTGAGGGGAGATCTGATTGAAATGTACAAAATGTTGAGGGTCCTGGATGGAGTGGAGGTGAAGGGCAGAGAACCATAGCAGAAAGGTCAGTGACGAGGGGGCATAGATTTAAAGTGATTGGTCGATAAATTAGAGGGGAGTTGAGGAAAATCTTTTTCACCCAGAGGGTCGCGATGGTCTGGAACTCACTGCCTGAAAGGGTAGTTGAGGCAGAGACCCTCAACTCATTCAGAAGGAGTCTGGATAGGCACCTCATGTGCGGTAAGCTGCAGTGCTCGGACCAAATGCTGGAAGGTGGGATTAGAATAGGTTGATCGTTTTTTGCCTGGCACAGAGAGAATGGGCCAAGTGGCCGCTTTCTGTGCCTTAAAATTTCTATGTTGCCCTCGCCAACTCTATTTTTCCCTCTGTTACTCTCTGAATCCGAGTCTCTCCCTCTCTGTTACTCTCTGAATTCCAGTCTCTCCCTCTCTGTTACTCTCTGAATCCCAGTCTCTCCCTCTCTGTTACCCTCTGAATTCCAGTCTCTCCCTCTCTGTTACCCTCTGAATCCCAGTCTCTCCCTCTCTGTTACCCTCTGAATTCCAGTCTCTCCCTCTCTGTTACCCTCTGAATCCCAGTCTCTCCCTCTCTGTTACTCTCTGAATCCCAGTCTCTCCCTCTCTGTTACTCTCTGAATTCCAGTCTCTCCCTCTCTGTTACCCTCTGAATTCCAGTCTCTCCCTCTCTGTTACCCTCTGAATCCCAGTCTCTCCCTCTCTGTTACTCTCTGAATCCCATTCTCTCCCCCTTTGTTACTCTCTGAATCCCAGTCTCTCCCTCCATGTTTCCCTCTGAATGCCAGTCTCTCGCTCTCTGTTACCCTCTGCATTCCAGTCTCTCCCTCTCTGTTTCCCTCTGAATCCCAGTCTCTCCCTCTCTGTTACCCTCTGAATCCCAGTCTCTCCCTCTCTGTTTCCCTCTGAATCCCAGTCTCTCCCTCTCTGTTACCCTCTGAATCCCAGTCTCTCCCTCTCCGTTACTCTCTGAATCCCAGTCTCTCCCACCATGTTTCCCTCTGAATCCCAGACACTCCCTCTCTGTTACCCTCTGAATCCCAGTCTCTCCCTCTCTCTTACCCTCTGAGTCCCAGACTCTCCCTCTCTGTTACCCTGTGAATCCCAGACTCTCCCTCTCTGTTACCCTGTGAATCCCAGACGCTCCCTCTCTGTTACCCTGTGGTGGTGTTCCCATACGTGTTTCCTGTTTGTTTGCTCTCTCTCCCCCTCCTTCTTTCCAGACCTCCCTGTCCTCCTGTCCCTCTGTGTTATGAGAACCTAAGAACAGAAGGAAGTGGGTGCAGGAACAGAGAGACCTGGGGATGTCTGTGCACAAATTGAAGGTGGCAGAGCTAGTTGAGAAAGTGGTTAAAAGGCATATGGGATGCTAGGCTTTGTAAATAGAGGCTTAGAGTATAAAAGCAAGGAGGTTATGATGAAGCTTTATAAAACACTGCTTCATCCTCAACTAGTATTGTGTCCAATTCTGGACACCGTACTTTCGGAAGGATGTGGGGGCTTTAGAGAGGATGCAGAAAAGATTCACGAGCAAGGTTCCAGGGATGAGGGACTTCAGTTACCTGGATAGATTGGAGAAACTGGTGTTGTTCTCCATAGAGAAGAGAAACTTGAGATGAGATTTGATAGAGGTGTTCAAAATCATGAGGGGTCCTGACAGAGTAGATGGAGGAGTAGGAATGCAGCACATAGGACATTCCAGACCCATTTCTGTTCAGTGTTTACTTAAACAAGTGAATTGACCATTTAATATTTTTAACTTACTTAACCCTTGTGTTCCCACAAAGATCAAGCTAGTAAATTCAACAGTGGCCACTTTGACTTCATCCCATCGTGTCTTATGTACATTCTCACAGGATTGCAGGTATAACTGTAGTCATAAAATTCAGCTGAAAATTGATCAGTTACATTGTTATTTCAGTCCATATCCATCCCACTGGGGCAAAATGTCACTGGCTCAACATTCTCACCAAATACTAAAGCATTCCACAATGCAAGACTCTCAAATTCAACACAAGTTTCCTTTTCTGAGTCTCGCTGGTCTGTTCTGATTCTCTGAGGGATTACTGATGCTTATCCTCCACATGAGCAGTCGTCCTAATCCCGTCTGCCTGTCCTGCTCCCAAACCCGGCATCCACTTATGTTAAGGCAAGTGATACAGGAGCGTCTCAGTGACTGAGGCAGGTGAGTCTTGAGGCTGAGCCGGGCACAGTGAGTAACCCGGGTTAATCCGACACTCCAGGGAATGTTTAAACGGAGCTTTACTCTGTATTTAAGCCATGCTGTACCTTTTCTGAGAGTGTTCGATGGGACAGTGTAGACGAGGAGAGTTATTCCTTACCCATTTTAAACATGGAGAAGTGAATATCCAAGAGATTGTTTTAAATGTGATGAGGGTTTCTGCCTCTACCACCCTTTCAGGCAGTGAGTTCCAGACACCCACCAGCCACTGGGTGAAGAAACTATTGATGTGTTTCGTTCAGTTAAGTTTGATGTCAATGTTTCCCCAGGATTTTGACGCTGGGGGATTCAGCGATGGGATAATGATTTGAATGCCAAGGGGAGGTGGTTGGATTCTCTCTTGTTGCAGATGGTCATTGTCTGGCACTTGTGTGACGTGAATGTTACTTGTCACTGGTCGGCCCAAACCTGAATGTTGTCTGGGTCTTGGTGCATGTGGCTCTGGATTGCTTCATTATCTGAGGCAAAATACTGTGGATGTTGGAAATCTGGAAAGCATCGAGCTGAATCACTAACTCTGTTTCTCTCTCCACAGATGCTGCTTGACCTGCTCAGTATTTCCAGCATTCTCTCCTGGGATCTCAGCTGAAGATGGTTGAGCCTCGGACACTACCCTGAGGAACTCCTGCAGTGATGTCCTGGGACTGAGATGATTGACTTCCAACAACCACAACCATCTTCCTTTGTGCTCGGTATGATTCCAACCAGCGGATTCCCACTGACTTCAGTTTTACTCGGGCTCCTCGATGTCACACTCGGTCAAACGCTGCCTTGATGTTAAGGTCAGTCTCTCTTCCCAGTAGCAGACAGGAGTGAATCGTTCCCTTTGACCCGTTGTACATCACAGATCAGCCAAGATCACATTGGATGCCGGAACAGGATTGTGTGGTTGAATTGCATCTTCCTCTTCCAATATCCCTGTGAAGTATCCTTCTATCTCTTTTAGTCACCCTGTCAGTCCATGTCTCTCTGTTTCTCTCTTTCTGTCTCTCTCTCTGTCTCTATCAGACAGTGTAGAGTGAGATTCACTCTGTATCCACCCCATGATGTTCCTGCCCTGGGAGTGTGTGATGGGACAGTGTAGAGGGAAATTTACTCTGTGTCAAACCCAACATTGTGTTTGGCTTGGGAATATTTAATGGGACAGTGTAGCTGGAGATTTACTGTGTATCCCTGGAATTTTGAAGGCTCAGGTGTGATTTGATGATTGTTTTCAAGATAATAAGGGAAACTGATAGGGTGGACAGAGAGTAACAATTCCCACTGGCTGCAGAGTCTAGAACATGGGGGCATAGTCTAAAAATATAAACCTCGTCTAAAAACCTTTCAGGAGTGAAATGAAGAAACACTTCAACACACCAGGTGTGGTATCAGTTTGAAACTCTCTTCCACAATCAGCAATTGATGCTGAGACACTTGTTAATTTTTAAATCTGAGTTTGATAGATTTTTGTTAACCAAAGGTATTAAGGGGCAAAGATAGGTACATGGAGTTAGATCACACATCAGCCATGAGCTCCTTGAATGACAGAACAGGGTTGAAGGGCTAAATGGCCTCCTCCTCTTCCTCTGTCCGACGACAAATATCCTGCGATCACTCTCTGTGTCTTGGTCTCTGTCTCCCTCTTTGTCTCTCTTTCTTTCTGTCTGTCTGTCTGTCTCTCTCTCTCTCCTCTCATCTGTGGCAATCCACACACATCAGTCAGCCATTTTAGGTTCATTTTCAGTGGCCATTTTATGTTCCCACAACACTGGGACATTTATCGCTGTCTATCCCAAACCATCTCTCTTTGTAGTCTATTTGTGTTCTCCTCACAGCTTATTGTCCCACCTAACCTAGTATCTCTCTCCTTTGCTCCGTCTCACTCACACACTCTCCCCCATCTCACTCCCCCCCATTTCTCTCTCCCCCCATTTCTCTCTCCCCCCACCCCCTGCAATCTCTCTTTAAGTGTCCTGTTATCACATCCTTTATTATAGATTCGAGCATTTTCCCAATGACTGATGTTAGACGAACAGGTCTTTAGTTCCCCATTTTCTCTCTCCTTCCTTTTGTAAGTAGTGGGGTTACATTTGCTACCTTCTAATCTGCCTCTCTCACACTGCCTCAGCACCTCACTATCTGTCTTACCCTCCTCTCTCTCTCGCTATCTCTCCCTCTCTCTCTCTATCTCTGTCCATGTCTCAATTTGTGCCTCCCTCACACCATCTCTCCCTCTCTCTCTGTCTCTCTCTAGCTCTCTGTCTGCCTCTCTATGTCTGCCTCTCTGTGTCTCCTTCTCTCTCTGTGCCTCTCTCACTCTCTATCTGTCTCTCCCCCAGCTCTCTCTCTCTGTCTCTCTCTCTCTCTCTTTCTCAACCTCTGTCCATGTCTCAATTTGTGCCTCCCTCACACCATCGCTCCCTCTCTCTGTCTCTCTCTATCTCTCTCTCTGCCTCTCCCTCTCTCTGCCTCTCTCTCTCTCTGCCTCTCCCTCTCTATCTCTCCCTTTCTCCCTCTCGCTGCCTCTGTCCACATCTCAGTTTGTGTCTCCCCCACACCATCTCTCCCTCCCTCTCTCCCTCCCTCTCTCCCTCCCTCTCTCCCTCACTCTCTCCCTCACTCTCTCCCTCACTCTCTCCCTCACTCTCTCCCTCCCTCTCTCTCTCCCTCTCTCTCTCCCTCTCTCTCTCTCTTTCTCCCTCTCTGTCCCTGTCTCAGAGTAACAGCTCAGATGATTAACCTCTTTATCCATGTGTTATGAACACGGGACTTTGTCTCTCTCCCATTTTCTAGGATGTTGCCAGGACTGGAGAATTGTAGCTATGAGGATAGGCAGGGGTTGTTGTCCTTGGAACAGAGAAGGCTGAGGGGAGATCTGATTGAAATGTACAAAATGTTGAGGGTCCTGGATGGAGTGGAGGTGAAGGGCAGAGAACCATAGCAGAAAGGTCAGTGACGAGGGGGCATAGATTTAAAGTGATTGGTCGAAAAATTAGAGGGGAGTTGAGGAAAATCTTTTTCACCCAGAGGGTCGCGATGGTCTGGAACTCACTGCCTGAAAGGGTAGTTGAGGCAGAGACCCTCAACTCATTCAGAAGGAGTCTGGATAGGCACCTCAAGTGCGGTAAGCTGCAGTGCTCGGACCAAATGCTGGAAGGTGGGATTAGAATAGGTTGATCGTTTTTCGGCTGGCACAGAGAGAATGGGTGAAGTGGCCACTTTCTGTGCCTTAAAATTTCTATGTCGCCCTCGCCAACTCTATTTTTCCCTTTGTTACTCTCTGAATCCCAGTCTCTCCCTCCCTGTTACCCTCTGAATCTCAGTCTCTCCCTCTCTGTTACCCTCTGAATCCCAGTCTCTCCCTCTCTGTGACTCTCTGAATCCCAGTCTCTCCCTCTCTGTTACCCTCTGAATCCCATTCTCTCCCCCTCTGTTACCTTCTGAATCCCAGTCTCTCCCTCTCTGTTACCCTCTGAATCCCATTCTCTCCCCCTCTGTTACTCTCTGAATCCCAGTCTCTCCCTCCATGTTTCCCTCTGAATCCCAGTCTCTCCCTCTCTGTTTCCCTCTGAATTCCAGTCTCTCCCTCTCTGTTACCCTCTGAATCCCAGTCTCTCCCTCTCTGTGACTCTCTGAATCCCAGTCTCTCCCTCTCTGTTACCCTCTGAATCCCATTCTCTCCCCCTCTGTTACCTTCTGAATCCCAGTCTCTCCCTCTCTGTTACCCTCTGAATCCCATTCTCTCCCCCTCTGTTACTCTCTGAATCCCAGTCTCTCCCTCCATGTTTCCCTCTGAATCCCAGTCTCTCCCTCTCTGTTTCCCTCTGAATCCCAGTCTCTCCCTCTCCGTTACCCTCTGCATTCCAGTCTCTCCCTCTCTGTTACCCTCTGAATCCCAGTCTCTCCCTCTCTGTTACCCTCTGAATCCCAGTCTCTCCCTCTCCGTTACCCTCTGAATCCCAGTCTCTCCCTCTCTGTTACCCTCTGAATCCCAGTCTCTCCCTCTCTGTTACCCTCTGAATCCCAGTCTCTCCCTCTCTGTTACCCTCTGAATCCCAGTCTCTCCCTCTCTGTTACCCTCTGAATCCCAGTCTCTCCCTCTCCGTTACCCTCTGAATCCCATTCTCTCCCCCTCTGTTACTCTCTGAATCCCAGTCTCTCCCTCCATGTTTCCCTCTGAATCCCAGACTCTCCCTCTCTGTTACCATCTGAATCCCAGTCTCTCCCTCTCTGTTACCCTCTGAATCCCAGTCTCTCCCTCTATGTTTCCCTCTGAATCCCAGACTCTCCCTCTCTGTTACCCTGTGAATCCCAGACTCTCCCTCTCTCTTACCCTCTGAGTCCCAGTCTCTCCGTCTTTGTTACCCTCTGAATCCCAGTCTCTCCCTCTCTGTTACCCTCTGAGTCCCAGTCTCTCCCTCTCCGTTACCCTCTGAATCCCAGACTCTCCCTCTCTGTTACCTGACCAGAGCTTTATAAATGTTCAGCGCACCCTCTCGGCTTTTGTAATCACTGTTTTCAGTGTAAATTGTGGTATTCCCCAGGGGTTTTGATTAGGACCACTGATCTTATTGATATATGAATGACTTAGACTTGGGTTTACAGGGCATAACTTCAACATTGTGCCATTTGCAATGTAATAAACAGTGAAGGGAATAGGAGTAGACTTCAGGAGGATAGAGGCAGTCTGGTGAAATGGTCAGACACATAGCAGGTTAACTTCAATGCTGAGAAATGTCAAATGATGCATTTTGGAAGGAAGGCTGAGGAGAAGCGATATAAACTAAATGGTACAATGTTAAAATGGGTGCAGGGACAGAGAGATCTGGGATTTCATTTGTGTCACTTTTTACATCTAAAAGATTCAATTTGGGGCTTGCAATCTCTAAGTTGAATTTAGCTTCATCCTGAAAAGTGTTGGCAAACATGTTGGGAAATGTGTCAAAAGCTGTTTCCATTCAGACATTCCTGCATTGTGGAAGTGTGAGCTGTCTTTGCAGAGACAGGAAATAGAGTTGTTTGAATGGACCTGCAGGTTTTAGTTGATGCAATAAGGTGAGAATTTGAATTGTGTCCCTTCCAGATCCACAGAATTGAAGGTATTTACACAACACCACATGAAGTAGTTTACCAATGTCTGACAAACTTCAAAGACTTCAAACACATGGAAGAAGAGGAGAAGGGAACAATATACAAAACCTGAGACCGTCAGACAACAGCAGTAGGAAAATGAATCTCTTTTTATGGGTTTTAATTTGAAGGCCTGAGCTGATGATTGAAAAAGCAGGAGTTCAAATCCCACACAGGGCTGTTGTGAATTTGAATTCTATTTTTTCTTTCAAAAAACATAAATCTGGAGTTAAAAAGCCTCTAGGTTGGAATGATTCACTCCTGTCTACTCGTGCAAAGCCCGTGTGTGTCTCAGTTTTGCTGTACTTATTAATGATTTAAGATGATGTGGGAGAATGCAACATACCCAAGTTTACCAATGACACAAAAATAGGCAGCATTGTAAGCAGTGTAGCTGGAAGCATCAAATTACAAAGAGATATTAATATCTTAAATAAATGGGCAAAACTGTGGCAGTTAGATTTCCATGTCAGCAAAAAAAGACTAGAACAGAGTACTTTATAAATGGTGTAAAGCTAGAAACACTGGAGGTTGAAAGAGACTTCGGGGGGTCCATGTCCATTTGAGTGCAGTGTAGATTTACCAGAATGATAACTGGACTCCAAGGGTTAAATTACGAGGTGATATTACACAAACTAGGGATTTATTGCCTGGAATTTAGGAGGATCAAGGTGATTTGTTCAAAGATGTTGAGATATTAAGGGGAACTGATGGGGTAGTTTGGGAGAAACTATTTCAGCAGCTTGGGAACATAGGAACAGGAGTAGGCCATTCAGCCCATCGAGCCTGCTCTGCCATTCAATACGATCATGGCTGATCATCCACTTCAATGCCTTTTTCCCAGACTGAGCTTCCACAGCCCACTGGGGTAGAGAATTCCAAAGATTCACAACCCTCTGAGCAAAGACATTTCTCCCCATCTCTGACCTCAGTGGCTTCCCCCTTATTTTGAAATTGTGTCCCCTGGTTCTAGACTCCCGAACCAAAGGAGACATCTTACCTGCATCTAACCTGTCTATCCCTTTAAGTATTTAGTATGTTTCAATAAGATCACCTCTCATTCTTCTAAACTCCAATGAGTATAGGCCCAACCTGTTCAACCATTCCTCATAAGACAACCCCTTCATCCCAGGAATCAGCCGAGTGAACCTTCTCTGAACTGGTTCCAATGCATCCAGGCCTGACCATTTATCCACTTTGAAAGTTGCCAAACACCTTAATATTTCCCTCTCACTCTGTTTATCCCTCCAATATTTCACACTCCTCCTCTTTAACTACAATATCTGCATCGTTCCCCCTCTTTTATAAAGAGGGAGACAAAGTATTCATTAAGAACCATGCCCACATCTCCCACCTCCATACACACATTCCCTTTTTGGTCCCTAATACTCTATCCTTATTTATCCTCTTGCTCTTCATGTATTTATAAAGCATCTTTGTGATTTCTTTGATTTAATGGTAATATTATTTTCCGGCCATTTCTTTGCTCTCCTAATTTGCTTTTTAATTTCACCCTTGAACTTTCTACACTCCTCTCAGCTTTCTGTTGTATTGAGCTCTCGGTATCTGACATAAGCTTCCCTCTTGTGCCTTATCGTACCCGGTTTGATCCTTGACATCCAAGGGGCTCTAGATTTGGGAGTCCCACCCTGTTTGTCTTTGTGTGAACATATTTGATATCAACCCTCAGTAACTCTCACTGCTCTGACACTGATTGACCTTCAAGTAGCTGTTTCCAGTCCACTTTGCTAAAATCCCCCATCCCTGGATCCACCATCCCCTCTGCTCCCTACAAAGGACTCTCACATCTTTCCTAAAGTGTGGTCACCAGAATTGGATGCAGTGTTCTGGTCGTGGCCTAACCAGAGGTTTATAAACA
Source organism: Heterodontus francisci (assembly GCF_036365525.1). Lineage (NCBI taxonomy): Eukaryota > Metazoa > Chordata > Chondrichthyes > Heterodontiformes > Heterodontidae > Heterodontus > Heterodontus francisci. Next base: position 483,923 of record NW_027142119.1, read on the forward strand.
TACAGCATAACCTTCATGCTTTTGTACTCAAAATCTCTATTTATGAAGCCCAAGATCCCATATGCTTTGCTGACTACTTTCTCAATATGTCCTGCCACCTTCAAAGATGTATGTACATGTATCCCCAGGTCTCTCTGTCCCTGCACACTCCCTAGAACTGGGCCATTATGTCTGTATTCCCTCTCCCTATCCTTTCTGCCCATCTCACATTTCCCTGTATTAAATTCCTTCTGCCACTTGTCTGCCCATTCTGCTCACCTATCGATGTCCTGTTGTAGTCGATTGATGTCATCAACACTGTTTGCATCTCCTCCAAGTTTGTTATCTCCCCCTCTATCTCCCTCTTCACCTCTATCTCCCTCTTCACCTCTATCTCCCTCAACCCCCTCTATCTCCCTCAACCCCCTCTATCTCCCTCAACCCCCTCTATCTCCCTCTCTCCCCTCTATCTCCCTCTCTCCCCTCTATCTCCCTCAACCCCCTCTATCTCCCTCTTCACCTCTATCTCCCTCTTCACCTCTATCTCCCTCTTCACCTCTATCTCCCTCAACCCCCTCTATCTCCCTCTCCCCCTCTATCTCCCTCTCCCCCTCTATTTCCCTCTCCCCCTCTATCTCCCTCTTCACCTCTATCTCCCTCTTCACCTCTATCTCCCTCAACCCCCTCTATCTCCCTCTTCACCTCTATCTCCCTCAACCCCCTCTATCTCCCTCAACCCCCTCTATCTCCCTCAACCCCCTCTATCTCCCTCTCCCCCTCTATCTCCCTCTTCCCCTCTATCTCCCTCTCCCCACTCTATCTCCCTATCCCCCCTCTATCTCCCTATCCCCCCTCTATCTCCCTATCCCCCCTCTATCTCCCTCTCCCCCCTCTATCTCCCTCTCCCCCCTCTATCTCCCTCTCCCCCCTCTATCTCCCTCTCCCCCCTCTATCTCCCTCTCCCCCCTCTATCTCTCTCTCCCCCCTCTATCTCTCTCTCCCCCCTCTATCTCTTGCTCCCCCCTCTATCTCTCGCTCCCCCCTCTATCTCTCTCTACCCCCTCTATCTCTCTCTACCCCCTCTATCTCTCTCAACCCGCTCTATCGCTCTCTCCCCCCTGTTTCTCTCTCCCCCCACTGTCTCTCTCTCCCCCCACTATCTCTCTCTCCGAGCTCTATCTCTCTCTCCCCCCTCTATCTCTCTCTAACCCCTCTATCTCTCTCTAACCCCTCTATCTCTCTCTAACCCGTCTATCTCTCTCTCCCCCCTCCAGCTCTCTCTCCCCCCTCCAGCTCTCTCTCCCCCCTCCAGCTCTCTCTCCCCCCTCTATCTCTCTCTGCCCTCTCTATCTCTCTCTCCCCCCTCTCTCTCTCCCCCCTCTACCTCTCTCTCCCCCCTCTATCTCTCTCTCCCCCCTCTATCTCTCTCTCCCCCGACTGTCTCTTTCTCCCACCATTATCTCTCTCTCCCCCCACTATCTCTCTCTCCCCCTCTATCTCTCTCTCCCCACTCTATCTCTATCTCTCCCCCTCTATCTCTCTTCCCCCTCTCTGTCCCTCCATCTGTCTTTCCTTCCCTGTCACTCCATCTCTCTCCTGCTCTCTCTGTCTCTCACTTTGTCCCTCCATCTGTCTTTCCCTCCCTAACTCTCCCTCTCTCTCTTTCTATCTCTGTCTCTGCCACTCCCTCTGTCTCCCTCTCTGTCCACCCATCTGTCTTTCCCTCTCTGTCTCTCCCTCTCTCTCCTTCTATCTCTCTCTCTCTCTGTCTCTCCATCTGTCTTTCCCACCCTATCCCTCCCTCTCTCTAATTCCATCTCTGCCTCTCTCTCTCTCAGTCTTTCCATCTGTCTTTCCCACCCTGTCACTCTCTCTCTCTCTCCTTCTATCTCTGTCTCTCACTCTCTGTCCCTCCATCTGTCTTTCCCTCCCTAACTCTCCCTCTCTCTCTTTCTATCTCTGTCTCTGCCACTCTCTCTCTCTCTCCTTCTATCTCTGTCTCTCACTCTCTGTCTCCATCTGTCTTTCCCTCCCTGTCACTCCATCTCTCTCCACTCTCTGTCTCTCACTCTGTCCCTCCATCTGTCTTTCCCTCCCTGTCACTCCATCTCTCTCCTTCCATCTCTGCGTCTCTCTCTCTCTCTGTCTCTCCAACTGCCTTTCCCTCTCTGGTTGACTAACAGGAAGCAGAGAGTGGGGATAAATGAGTGCTCTTCTGGTTGACAATCAGTCACTAGTGGTGTGCCTCAGGGATCGGTGTTGGGACCCCAATTATTTACAATTTATATAGATGATTTGGAGTTGGGGACCATGTGTTGGTTGTTAAAGTTTGCAGATGACACTAAGATGAGTGGCAGAGCAAAGTGTGCAGATGACTGTGAAACTTTGCAGAGGAACATAGATACATTGAGTGAGTGGGCAAAGGTCTGGCAGATGGAATACAATGTTAATAAATGTGAAGTTATTCATTTCGGTAGGAGTAACAGTAAAAAGGATTATTACTTGAATGGTAAAAAGTTGCAGCATGCTGCTATGCAGAGGGACCTGGGTGTCCTTGTGCATGAATCGCAAAAGGTTGGTCTGCAGGTCCAGCAAGTAATTAGGAAGGCAAATGGAATTTTGTCCTTCATTGCTAAAGGGATTGAGTTTAAAAGCAGAGAGGTTATGTTGCAGCTGTATAAGGTACTGGTGAGGCCGCATCTGGAGTACTGTGTGCAGTTTTGGTCTCCTTACTTGAGAAAGGATGTACTGGCACTGGAGAGGGTGCAGAGGAGGTTCACTAGGTTGATTCCGGAGTTGAGGGGGTTGGCTTATGAGGAGAGACTGAGTAGATTGGGATTATATTCATTGGAATTCAGAAGAATGAGGGGGGATCTTATAGAAACTGAAATTGAAATATTATAGAAATTGAAATATTCTTCTGTCACTCTCTGTCCCTTGGGCAGTCTGTTTGTGTGTGTGTCTGTGCATGTCGGTCTCTGTGTGTCTGTGCATGTCGGTCTGTGTGTGTGTGTGGTTCTGTGTGTGTGTTTCTCTGTGTGTGTGTTTCTCTGTGTGTGGGTGTGTGTGTCTGTCTGTGTCTTTGCCTGTTTCTCTCTCCTCTCTCAGAACCTCAGTAAAACTCCACATACATCAATTTGCTATTTTAATTTGGCTGCTTTTGGTGATACCACAACTGCAGAGGGTGCACTTCCTTCTGCAGGCTGGTAGGAAACCCATATCCCGCTCTTTAACGGCATATTCTGTCTGCTTTGTATACTAAATTGATGAATCCCTAATAATTGATCAAATCTGACATTGATTACTGTTTGAAAGTCTCCAGGTTTACTTTCCTCCCAGGGCTGATTAAAAGTTCGAGTTTACCTCAGTGTTTTGGAAATATCAAACCCTGATCCCAGACCCAGTAAAGTATTTTACATGATGGGACGCTGCAAATGTTGTTATACTCAGTGCGCACGGTACCTTCATGTTGTAATAAGATGTTATAATCTCTATTCAGATAACTCTCATGCCACAGGGGCAAAATTTCACTGGGTCAACATTCTGACCAAACACTAAAACATTACAGAAAGCGAGGCTCACAAATTCAACACAAGTTTTCTTTTCTGTGTCTCGCTGGTCTGTTCTGATTTTCTGTTGGGTGACATCAGTCTAGATTTTGTGTTCAGACCTGAACCCACAAACGTATAACTCAGAGGCAGGATTATTACCCACTGAGCTACAGCTGGCTCCAATGTTCCCAGAAAATTTAGTTGTTGTGCACGGCAAGTTTTTTTTGACCCATGTGCAGTCCCTTTAAATTTTTAAGAATCTTCGAAGACGTGTGTTATTTATCACGGAACAGGACCTGCGTGGTACCTTCCAGGCTGCTGCACACAGCTTTGCAGGAACACTGACCGACACTCTCCATCCCAATCTCTTCCTCTCTGGTAATCTCTCCCCATTGCTATCCTTCCCTCTCTCTGTTATTCCCTCTCTATATCTATCCCTGTCTTTCTCACTGTTTACTCTCTCCATCTGGATGGAGGAGGAGAAAGAGAGGCATAAAAAGAGGCAGTTTTACTCGGTATCTAACCCCACACTGTACCTGTCCTGCGAGTGTTTTATAGAACAGAGAGGACAGAGATTTGCTCTGTAGATAACTCCATTCTGTACTTGGCTTGGCAGCATTTGAAGGGACAGTTTAGACGGAGCTTTACTCTGTATCCCTGGAATTTTGAAGTGTAAGGGGTGTTTATTTCAGTTTGGTTTAGAGATACAGCACTTATACAGGCCCTTCGGCCCGCCCAGTCTGTGCCGGCCATCAACCACCCATTTTATACTAATCCTTTCAGGCAGTGAGTTCCAGACACCCACCAGCCACTGGGTGAAGAAACTATTGATGTGTTTCGTTCAGTTAAGTTTGATGTCAATGTTTCCCCAGGATGTTGACGCTGGGGGATTCAGCGATGGGATAATGCTTTGAATGCCAAGGGGAGGTGGTTGGATTCTCTCTTGTTGCAGATGGTCATTGCCTGGCACTTGTGTGACGTGAATGTTACTTCCCACTTGTCGGCCCAAACCTGAATGTTGTCTGGGTCTTGGTGCATGTGGCTCTGGATTGCTTCATTATCTGAGGCAAAATACTGTGGATGCTGGAAATCTGGAAAGCATCGAGCTGAATCACTAACTCTGTTTCTCTCTCCACAGATGCTGCTTGACCTGCTCAGTATTTAAAGCACTTTCTGCTGGGATCTCAGTTGAAGATGGCTGGGCTGAGGACACTACCCTGAGGAACTCCTGCAGTGATGTCCTGGGACTGAGATGATTGACTTCCAACAACCAAAACCATCTTCCTTTGTGCTCGGTATGATTCCAACCAGTGGAGAGATTTTCCCCGATTCCCACTGACTTCAGTTTTACTCGGACTCCTCGATGTCACACTCGGTCAAACGCTGCCTTGATGTTAAGGTCAGTCTCTCTTCCCAGTAGCAGACAGGAGTGAATCGTTCCCTTTGACCCGTTGTACACTGAACAAGCTGTGCTTCTTCACAGCCTGATACAGGACTGTACACGGCCCATTAATGTAGCCCATCAAACACTCCCAGAGCAGGTTCAGCACAGCTTAGGAACAGAGTACAGTTCCTTCAACATTCTCTCTCTGTCTCTCCCTCCTGCTATCTCTGACATTAGGAGAGAGACAGAGTGAGAGAGGGTTAGTTATGAAGGCAGAGAGAGGGCTGTAGAGAGGGACAAATTTGGAGAGAGAGAGGTTGTTGAGGTGGATGAAAAGGATAATGTAAAATATATTAATTTGATGTAATCCTTCACTGCTGTGTACACAAACATATAAGAGATAGATATGGAGAGAAAAAAAACATCGGGAGAGGGGGAAATGCAGACAAAGTTGGGGCCCAGGCAGATACTTTTGATGATCCAGAAGGAATAGCCTCCATTTTAAACATCCAGCAAGCTATTCCACTGTGGGAGCCATCACACCCAAACAGACATAGACACACACACACACACACACAGAAACACCCGCACAATGATATTGGCTGTGCAAATTTCATGCTGGTTTATTGGTTAATTTTTAAATCTGTGATTGATAGATTCTTGTTAACCAAAGGTATTAAGAGATAAGGGGCAAAGGCAGGATATATGGTGTAAGTTACATCACAGATCAGCCAAGATCTCATTTGATGCCGGAACAGGGCTGTGGGGTTGAATTGCATCTTCCTCTTCCAATATCCCCTGTGAAGTATCCTTCTATCTCTTTTAGTCACCCTGTCAGTCCATGTCTCTCTGTTTCTCTTTTTCTGTCTCTCTCTCTGTCTCTATCGGACAGTGTGGAGTGAGATTCACTCTGTATCCACCCCATGATGTTCCTGCCCTGGGAGTGTGTGATGGGACAGTGTAGAGGGAAATTTACTCTGTGTCAAACCCAACATTGTGCTTGGCTTGGGAATGTTTAATGGGACAGTGTAGCTGGAGATTTACTGTGTATCCCTGGAATTTTGAATTCTCAGGTGTGATTTGATGATTGTTTTCAAGATAATAAGGGAAACTGATAGGGTGGACAGAGAGTAACAATTCCCACTGGCTGCAGAGTCTAGAACATGGGGGCATAGTCTAAAAATATAAACCTAGTCAAAAAACCTTTCAGGAGTGAAATGAAGAAACACTTCAACACACCAGGTGTGGTATCAGTTTGAAACTCTCTTCCACAATCAGCAATTGATGCTGAGACACTTGTTAATTTTTAAATCTGAGTTTGAGAGACTTTTGTTAACCAAAGGTATTAAGGGACAAAGATAGGTACATGGAGTTAGATCACACATCAGCCAGGAGCTCATTGAATGACAGAACAGGGTTGAGGGGCCAAATGGCCTCCTCCTCTTCCTCTGTCCTGCGACAAATATCCTGCTATCACTCTCTGTGTCTTGGTCTCTGTCTCCCTCTTTGTCTCTCTTTCTGTCTGTCTGTCTCTCTCTCCTCTCATCTGTGGAAATCCACACACATCAGTCAGCCATTTTAGGTTCATTTTCAGTGGCCATTTTATGTTACCACAACACTGGGACATTTATCGCTGTCTATCCCAAACCATCTCTCTTTGTAGTCTATTTGTGTTCTCCTCACAGCTTATTGTCCCACCTAACCTAGTATCTCTCTCCTTTGCTCCGTCTCACTCACACACTCTCCCCCCCATCTCTCTCCCCCCCATTTCTCTCTCCCCCCATTTCTCTCTCCCCCCACCCCCTGTAATCTCTCTTTAAGTGTCCTGTTATCACATCCTTTATTATAGATTCGAGCATTTTCCCAATGACTGATGTTAGACGAACAGGTCTTTAGTTCCCCATTTTCTCTCTCCTTCCTTTTGTAAATAGTGGGGTTACATTTGCTACCTTCTAATCTGCCTCTCTCACACTGCCTCTGTCCCTCGCTATCTGTCTTATCCCCCTCTCTCTCTCGCTATCTCTCCCTCTCTGTCTTTTTCTCTCTCTCGCTCTATCACTCCCTCTCTCTCTTTCTCAACCTCTGTCCATGTCTCAATTTGTGCCTCCCTCAGACCATCGCTCCCTCTCTCTGTCTCTCTCTATCTCTCTCTCTGCCTCTCTCTCTCTCTGCCTCTCCCTCTCTATCTCTCCCTTTCTCCCTCTCGCTGCCTCTGTCCACGTCTCAGTTTGTGTCTCCCCCACACCATCTCTCCCTCCCTCTCTCCCTCCCTCTCTCTCTCTGTCTCTTTCTCCCTCCCTCTCTCCCTCTCTCCCTCCCTCTCTGTCTCTGTCTCAGAGTTACAGCTCAGATGATTAACCTCTTTATCCATGTGTTATGAACACGGGACCTTGTCTCTCTCCCATTTTCTAGGATGTTGCCAGGACTGGAGAATTGTAGCTATGAGGATAGGCAGGGGTTGTTGTCCTTGGAACAGAGAAGGCTGAGGGGAGATCTGATTGAAATGTCCAAAATGTTGAGGGTCCTGGATAGAGTGGAGGTGAAGGGCAGAGAACCATAGCAGAAAGGTCAGTGACGAGGGGGCATAGATTTAAAGTGATTGGTCGAAAAATTAGAGGGGAGTTGAGGAAAACCTTTTTCACCCAGAGGGTCGCGATGGTCTGGAACTCACTGCCTGAAAGGGTAGTTGAGGCAGAGACCCTCAACTCATTCAGAAGGAGTCTGGATAGGCACCTCAAGTGCGGTAAGCTGCAGTGCTCGGACCAAATGCTGGAAGGTGGGATTAGAATAGGTTGATCGTTTTTCGGCTGGCACAGAGAGAATGGGCCAAGTGGCCACTTTCTGTGCCTTAAAATTTCTATGTCGCCCTTGCCAACTCTATTTTTCCCTCTGTTACTCTCTGAATCTCAGTCTCTCCCTCTCTGTTACTCTCTGAATTCCAGTCTCTCCCTCTCTGTTACCCTCTGAATCCCAGTCTCTCCCTCTCTGTTACCCTCTGAATCCGAGTCTCTCCCTCTCTGTTACTCTCTGAACTCCAGTCTCTCCCTCTCTGTTACCCTCTGAATCCCAGTCTCTCCCTCTCTGTTACCCTCTGAATCCCAGACTCTCCCTCTCTGTTACCTTCTGAATCCCAGTCTCTCCCTCTCTGTTACCCTCTGAATCCCAGTCTCTCGCTCTCTGTTAACCTCTGAATCCCAGTCTCTCCCTCTCTGTTACCCTCTGAATCCCAGACTCTCCCTCTCTGTTACCCTCTGAATCCCAGACTCTCCCTCTCTGTTACCTTCTGAATCCCAGTCTCTCCCTCTCTGTTACCCTCTGAATTCCAGTCTCTCCCTCTCTGTTACCCTCTGCATTCCAGTCCTTCCCTCTCTGTTACCCTCTGAATCCCAGTCTCTCCCTCTCTGTTACCCTCTGAATCCCAGTCTCTCCCTCTCTCTTACCCTCTGAGTCCCAGACTCTCCCTCTCTGTTACCCTCTGAATCCCAGTCTCTCCCTCTCTGTTTCCCTGTGAATCCCAGACTCTCCCTCTCTGTTACCGTCTGAATCCCAGTCTCTCCCTCTCTGTTTCCCTCTGAATCCCAGACTCTCCCTCTCTGTTACCCTGTGAATCCCAGACTCTCCCTCTCTGTTACCCTCTGAATCCCAGTCTCTCCCTCTCCGTTACCCTCTGAATCCCAGTCTCTCCCTCTCTCTTACCCTCTGAGTCCCAGTCTCTCCTTCTCCGTTGCCCTCTGAATCCCAGTCTCTCCCTCTCTCTTACCCTCTGAATCCCAGTCTCTCCCTTTCCGTTACCTCTGAATCCCAGTCTCTCCCTCTCTCTTACCCTCTGAATCCCAGTCTCTCCCTCTCCGTTACCCACTGAGTCCCAGTCTCTCCCTCTCTGTTACCTGACCAGAGCTTTATAAATGTTCAGCACACCCTCTCGGCTTTTGTACTCACTGTATCCAGTGTAAATTGTGGTATTCCCCAGGGGTTTTGATTAGGACCACTGATCTTATTGATATATGAATGACTTAGACTTGGGTATACAGGGCACAACTTCAACATTGTGCCATTTGCAATGTAATAAACAGTGAAGGGAATAGGAGTAGACTTCAGGAGGATAGAGGCAGTCTGGTGAAATGGTCAGACACATAGCAGGTTAACTTCAATGCTGAGAAATGTCAAATGATGCATTTTGGAAGGAAGGCTGAGGAGAAGCGATATAAACTAAATGGTACAATGTTAAAATGGGTACAGGGACAGAGAGAACTGGGATTTCATTTGTGTCACTTTTTACATCTAAAAGATTCAATTTGGGGCTTGCAATCTCTAAGTTGAATTTAGCTTCATCCTGAAAAGTGTTAGCAAACATGTTGGGAAATGTGTCAAAAGCTGTTTCCATTCAGACATTCCTGCATTGTGGAAGTGTGAGCTGTCTTTGCAGAGACAGGAAATAGAGTTGTTTGAATGGACCTGCAGGGTTTAGTTGATGCAATAAGGTGAGAATTTGAATTGTGTCCCTTGCAGATGCACAGAATTGAAGGTATTTACAGAACACCACATGAAGTAGTTTACCAATGTCTGACAAACTTCAAAGACTTCAAACACATGGAAGAAGAGGCGAAGGGAACAATATACAAAACCTCAGACAGTCAGACAACAGCAGTCGGAAAATGAATCTCTTTTTATGGGTTTTAATTTGAAGGCCTGAGCTGATGATTGAAAAAGCAGGAGTTCAAATCCCACACAGGGCTGTTGTGAATTTGAATTCTATTTTTTCTTTAAAAAAACATAAATCTGGAGTTAAAAACCTCTTGGTTGGAATGATTCACTCCTGTCTACTAGTGCAAAGCCCGTGTGTGTCTCAGTTTTGCTGTATTTATTAATGATTTAAGATGATGAGGTAGAATGCAACATACCCAAGTTTACCAATGACACAAAAATAGGCAGCATTGTAAGCAGTGTAGCTGGAAGCATCAAATTACAAAGAGATATTAATATCTTAAATAAATGGGCAAAACTGTGGCAGTTAGATTTCAATGTCAGCAAAAAAAGACTAGAACAGAGTACTTTATAAATGGTGAAAAGCTAGAAACACTGGAGGTTCAAAGAGACTTTGGGGGGTCCATGTCCATTTGAGTGCAGTGTAGATTTACCAGAATGATAACTGGACTCCAAGGGTTAAATTACGAGGTGATATTACACAAACTAGGGATTTATTGCCTGGAATTTAGGAGGATCAAGGTGATTTGTTCAAAGATGTAGAGATATTAAGGGGAACTGATGGCATAGTTTGGGAGAAACTATTTCAGCAGCTTGGGAACATAGGAACAGGAGTAGGCCATTCAGCCCATCGAGCCTGCTCTGCCATTCAATACGATCATGGCTGAGCATCCACTTCAATGCCTTTTTCCCAGACTGAGCTTCCACAGCCCTCTGGGGTAGAGAATTCCAAAGATTCACAACCCTCTGAGCAAAGACATTTCTCCCCATCTCTGACCTAAGTGGCTTCCCCCTTATTTTGAAATTGTGTCCCCTGGTTCTAGACTCCCGAACCAAAGGAGACATCTTACCTGCATCTAACCTGTCTATCCCTTTAAGTATTTAGTATGTTTCAATAAGATCACCTCTCATTCTTCTAAACTCCAATGAGTATAGGCCCAACCTGTTCAACCATTCCTCATAAGACAACCCCTTCATCCCAGGAATCAGCCAAGTGAACCTTCTCTGAACTGGTTCCAATGCATCCAGGCCTGACCATTTATCCACTTTGAAAGTTGCCAAACACCTTAATATTTCCCTCTCACTCTGTTTATCCCATCCAATATTTCACACTCCTCCTCTTTAACTACAATATCTGCATCGTTCCCCCTCTTTGAGAAAGACGGACACAGAGAATTCATTCAGAACCATGCCCACATCTCCCACCTCCACAGGTAAACATTCAGCATAATTTCCATGGTTTTGTACTCAAAATCTCTTTTTATGAAGCCCAAGATCCCATATGCTTTGCTGACTACTTTCTCAATATGTCCTGCCACCTTCAAAGATGTATGTACATGTATCCCCAGGTCTCTCTGTCCCTGCACACTCCCTAGAACTGGGCCATTATGTCTGTATTCCCTCTCCCTATCCCTTCTGCCCATCTCACATTTCCCTGTATTAAATTCCTTCTGCCACTTGTCTGCCCATTCTGCTCACCTATCGATGTCCTGTTGTAGTCGATTGGTGTCACCCTCACTGTTTGCATCTCCTCCAAGTTCGTTAACTGCAAATATTAAAATTTTACAAGAAGCACTGACTTTTGGGGAACACTGCTGTCTACCATCTTCCAGTCTGAAAAACAACCATTTACCACAACTGGCTGTTTTCTGTCCTTTCACCAATTTTTGATCCAAGCTGACACTGGCCCTCCTATCCCATGAGCCTCAGTTTTGTTAACCAGAATTTTATGTGCTACTTTGTCAAACGCTTTCTTCAAATCCATATAAAATCCATTGCATTCCCTTCATCAACCTTCTCTGTTACTTCATCAAGTTCTTGCTGGCTTTCCCGAATGAACTCAAACCTCTCCAAGCGCCTGTTGATTTTTTTCTCTTTCAATGATTTCTCCAATTGTCCTTTTGAAAGTGACTATTGAATCTGTCTGCACCACTATCAGACATTGCATTTCAAATCTGAAGCACTTGTGTGGAAAAAAATCCTTTTCCTCATGTCACCAATGTTTGTTTTTGCCGATCACCTTCAATCTGTGCTCTCTGGTTATCAATCCTTCAGCCATTGGAAACACTTTCTCTTTATTTCCTCCATCTAAAGCTTTCATGATTTTATCCACCTCGATCAAATCTCCTTTTAATCTTCTCTGCTCTAAGGAGAACAAGCCCAGTTTCTCCAGTCTATCAGTGTAACTGTAATAATCTCATCCAGGAACCGTTCTAGTAAATCTCTTCTGTACATTCACCAAAGCCTCCATGTCTTTCCTAAAGTGTGGTTCCAGAATTGGACACAATACTGCAGCTGAGGACAAACTATTATTTTATAAAGGTTTAGCATCACTTCCTGACTTTTACATTCTATACCTGTTTATAAAGCTCAGGATCCCATCGGCTTTATTAACCCATCAACAAAGGGGGAAAGTGTACCAGAACAATTGATCAGTTCCCTTAGACATGAATCCGTGAGTCGTTCCAAGGCTGGCGGGAGGGTTTAGAGAGAACCCCAAACTGGTCATTTTTTGAAGCAGAAAACCATCAATGCATTGGCAGGGATATTAATAAAGCCCTTCGGAAGACAGGAGGAGGCCGTTCGTCCCCTCGAGACTGTCCTGCCCATTCATTCAGGTCATGGCTGATTTGCTCCTTATTCACATAGAGCTGCCTCTGCTCTGAAAACATTAATACCCTTTCCGAACAAATCTCTACCGACAATCAGGAATTAATGTCACTGCCTGTTAATACTGGGGAATTCCTTCCCTAAACCTCTCCGTCTCTCTATCTCTCATTCCTGATTAAAGACGTTCCTTAAAACTAACCTCTTTGACCAAGCGTTTTGTCATCACACTTAATCTCAACTTCTGTGGGTTTGGTGTCAGATTTTGTTTTATAATGGACCCTGTGCAGTGTCTTTGGGATTTTTTATTCCTCACCTTCTCCTTCACTCCGTCACTCTCTCTCTCTCTTTCTCTCCCTCACCCCCCTCTCTCTCTCTTTCTCCCCCCTCACCTCTAAGACAAGTATATCCTTCCTTCAGTACTGAGACCAGGACTGTACACAATACTCCAGGTGTGGGCTCACAGAGATACCATCACACACCTAACTTGTGTCTTGCAGGTGATGGAAAGGCTTTGGGGAGTCAGGGGGTGAATCACTTGTAGCCACAGTATTGATGTGATTTCGTCAGCTAAGTTCCTGGTCAATGTTTCCCCAGGATGTTGACGCTGGGGGATTCAGCGATGGGATAATGCTTTGAATGCCAAGGGGAGGTGGTTGGATTCTCTCTTGTTGCAGATGGTCATTGCCTGGCACTTGTGTGACGTGAATGTTACTTGTCACTGGTCGGCCCAAACCTGAATGTTGTCTGGGTCTTGGTGCATGTGGCTCTGGATTGCTTCATTATCTGAGGCAAAATACTGTGGATGCTGGAAATCTGGAAAGCATCGAGCTGAATCACTAACTCTGTTTCTCTCTCCACAGATGCTGCTTGACCTGCTCAGTATTTCCAATATTTTCTCCTGTGATCACAGCTGAAGATGGTTGGGCCTCGGACACTACCCTGAGGAACTCCTGCAGTGATGTCCTGGGACTGAGATGATTGACCTCCAACAACCACAACCATCTTCCTTTGTGCTCGGTATGACTCCAACCAGCGGATTCCCACTGACTTCAGTTTTACTCGGGCTCCTCGATGTCACACTCTGTCAAACGCTGCCTTGATGTTAAGGTCAGTCTCTCTTCCCAGTAGCAGACAGGAGTGAATCTTTCCCTTTGACCCATTGTACACTGAACAAGCTGTGCTTCTTCACAGCCTGATACAGGACTGTACACGGCCGATTAATATAGCCCATCGAACACTCCCAGAGCAGGTTCAGCACAGCTTAGGAACAGAGTACAGTTCCTTCAACATTCTCTCTCTGTCTTCCTCTCTCTGTCTCTCCCTCCTGCTATCTCTGACACGAGGAGAGAGACAGAGGGAGAGAGGGTTAGTTATGAAGGCAGAGAGAGGGCTGAAGAGAGGGACAAAGTTGGAGAGAGATTGTTGAGGTGGATGAAAAGGATAATGTAAGATATATTAATTTGATGTAATCCTTCACTGCTGTGCACACAAACATATTAGAGATAGATATGGAGAGAAAAACACATCGGCAGAGAGGGAAATGTAGATGAAGTTGGGGCACAGGCAGGTACGTTTGATGATCTAGAAGGAACAGTCTCCATTTTAAACATCCAGCAAGCTATTCCACTGTGGGAGCCATCACACCCTCATGATATTTGTTGTGCAAATTTCTTGCTGGCATATTGGTTAATTTTTAAATCTGTCTGTGATTGATAGATTCTTGTTAACCAAAGGTATTAAGAGATAAGGGGCAAAGGCAGGATATATGGTGTAAGTTACATCACAGATCAGCCAAGATCTCATTTGATGCCGGAACAGGATTGTGGGGTTGAATTGCATCTTCCTCTTCCAATATCCCCTGTGAAGTATCCTTCTTTCTCTTTCAGTCTCTCTCTCTGTCCCTCCATCTGTCTTTCTCTACATGACATTCCCTCACACTCCTTCTATCTCTGTCTTTCTCTCTGTCTCTCCATCTGTCTTTCCCTTCCTTTCGCTCCCTCTCTCTCCTTCCATCTCTGCCTCTTTATCTCTGTCTCTCCATCTGTCTTTCCCTCTCTGTCCCTCCATCTGTCTCCTTCGATCTCTGTCTCTGCCTCTCTCTCTGTCCCTCCATCTATCCTTCCTTCCCTGTCACTCCATCTCTCTCCTTCTCTCTCTGTCTCTCACTCTCTCCCTCCATCTGTCTTTCCCTCTCTGTCTCTCCGTCTCTCTTCTTCTATCTCTCTCTCTGCCTCTCTCTCTGTCTCTCTCTCTGTCCCTCCATCTGTCTTTCCCTCTCTGTCTCTCCCTCTCTCTCCTTCTCTCTCTGTCTCTCTCTCTGTCCCTCCATCTGTCAAAGAACAAAGTACAGTACAGCACAGGAACAGGCCATTAGGCCCTCCAAGACTGCGCCGATCTTGATGCCTGCCTAAACTAAAACCTTCTGCACTTCCGGGGTCCGTATCCCTCTATTCCCATCCTGTTCATGTATTTGTCAAGATGTCTCTTAAACGTCTCTATTGTACCTGTTTCCACCACCTCCCCCGGCAGCAAGTTCCAGGCACTCACCACCCTCTGTGTAAGGAACTTGCCTCGCACATCCCCTCTAAACTTTGCCCCTCTCACCTTAAACCTCTGTCCCCTAGTAACTGACTCTTCCACCCTGGGAAAAAGCTTCTGACTATCCACTCTGTCCATGCCACTTATAACTTTGTAAACCTCTATCATGTCGCCCCTCCACCTCCGTCGTTCCAGTGAAAACAATCCGAGTTTATCCAACCTCTCCTCATAGCTAATGCCCTCCAGACCAGGCAACATCCTGGTAAACCTCCTCTGTACCCTCTCCAAAGCCTCCACGTCCTTCTGGTAGTGTGGCGACCAGAATTCTAAGTGTGGCCGATCTAAAGTTCTGTACAGCTGCAACATGACTTGCCTATTTTTATACTCTATGCCCCGACCGATGAAGGCAAGCATGCCGTATGCCTTCTTGACTACCTTATCCACCTGCGTTGCCACTTTCAGTGACCTGTGGACCTGTACGCCCAGATCTCTCTGCCTGTCAATACTCCGAAGGGTTCTGCCATTTACTGTATACTTCCCACCTGCATTAGACCTTCAGAAATGCATTACCTCACATTTGTCCGAATTAAACTCCATCTGCCATTTCTCCGCCCAAGTCTCCAACCGATCTATATCCTGCTGTATCCTCTGACAATCCTCATCACTATCCGCAACTCCACCAACCTTTGTGTCGTCCGCAAACTTACTAATCAGACCAGCTACATTTTCCTCCAAATCATTTATATATACTACAAACAGCAAAGGTCCCAGCACTGATCCCTGCGGAACACCACTAGTCACATCCCTCCATTCAGAAAAACACCCTTCCACTGCTACCCTCTGTCTTCTATGAACGATCTAGTTCTGTATCCATTTTACCTTTCCCTCTCTGTCACTCCCTCTCTCTCCTTCTATCTCTGTCTATCTCTCTGTTCCTCCATCAGTCCTTCCCTCTCTGTCACTCCATCTCTCCCTCTCTCCTTCTCTCTGCCTCTACCTCTCGCTCCTTCTCTCTCTCTGTCCCTCCATCTGTCTTTCTCCCTCTGTCACTCCCTCTCATCTGTCTATCTCAGTCTCTACTTCTCTCTCTGTCCCTCCATTTGACTTTCCCTCTCTGTCACTCCATCTCTCTCCTATCTCTGTCTCTCTCCAGCTATCCCTCCATCTGTCCTTCCCTCCCTGTCACTCCATCTCTCCCATTCTCTCTCTGTCTCTCACTTTGTCCCTCCATCTATCTTTCCCTCCATGACACTCCCTCTCTCTCCTTCCATCTCTGTCTTTCTCGCTGTCTCTCCATCTGTCTTTCCCTCCCTGTCCCTCCCTCTCTTTCATTCCATCTCTGCCTCTCTCTCTGTCTCTCCATCTGTCTTTCCCTCTCTGTCTCTCCCTCTCTCTACTTCTCTCTCTGTCTCTCTCTCTGTCCCTCCATCTGTCTCTCCCCCACCCCCCCGCCCCCGTCACTCCCTCTCTCTCCTTCTCTCGCTGTCTCCTCCTCTGTCTGTGTCCCTCCATCTGTCCTTCCCTTTCTGTCTCTCCCTCTCTCTGCTTCTATCTCTGTCTCTCCCTCTCTGTCTGTCTCGCTCTCTTTCTCTCCAACTGCCTTTCCCTCTCTGTCTCTCCCTCTCTCTCCTTCTCTCTCTGACTCTGCCTCTCTGTCTGTCTCTCCATCTGTCTTTCCCTCTCTGTCACTCCCTCTCTCTCCTTCTCTCTCTGTCCCTCCATCTGTCTTTCCGTCTCTATCATTCCCTCTCTCTCATTCTCTCCCTGTCTCTCACTCTGTCCCTCCATTTGTCTTTCCCTCTCTGTCTCTCTCCTTCTGTCTCTATCTCTCTCTCTATCTCTCCATCTGTCATTCCCTCCCTGTCACTCCTTCTCTCTCTGTCTCTCCATCTGTCTTTCCCTCTCTGTCTCTCCCTCTCTCTCCTTCTATCTCTCTCTTTCTCTCTGTCTTCCCATCTGTCCTTCTCTCCCTATCAATCCCTTTCTCTCCTTCCATCTCTGCCTCTCTCTCTCTGTCTCTCCATCATTCTTTCCCTCGCTGCGTCTCCCTCTCTCTCCTTCTGTCTCCGTCTCTCTCTATTCCTCCGTCTGTCCTTCCCTCCCTGTCTCTCCCTCTCTCTCCTTCTAACTCTCTCCTTCTCTCTTTCTCTCCATCTGTCTTTCCCACCCTGACACTCCCTCTCTCTCCTTCTAACTCTGTCTCTCTCTCTATCCCTCCATCTGTCCTTCCCACCCTGTCACTCCATCTCTCTCCCTGTCTCTCTCTCTCTGTCACTCCATCTGTCATTCCCTTCCAATCACTCCCTCTCTCTCCTTCCATCTCTGCCTCTCTCTCTCTCTGTCTCTCCATCTGTCTTTCCCTCTCTTTCTCTCCCTCTCATTCCTTCCATCTCCATCTATCACTCTCTGTCTTTCCATGTGACTTTCCCTCTCTGGCTCTCCCTCTCTCTCCTTCTATCTCTGTCTCTCTTTCTGTTCCTCCATCTGTCTTTCCCTCTCTGTCACTCCCTTTCTCCTTCTCTTTCTCTTTCCCTCCATCTGTCTTCCCCTCCCTGTCTCTCCATCTCTCTCCATCTCACTCTGTCTTTCTCTCTTTGTCTCTCCATCTGTCCTTCCCTCCCTGTCACACCGTCTCTCTCCTTCTCTCTCTGTCTCTCTCTCTCTGTCCCTTCTTCTGCCTTTCCCTGCCTGACACTCCCTCACTCTCCTTCTATCTCTGTCTCTCTCTCTGTCCGTCTCCCTCTGCCCCTCCATCTGTCTTTCCCTCCCTGACACTCCCTCACTCTCCTTCTATCTCTGTCTCTCTCTCTGTCCGTCTCTCTCTGTCTCTCCATCTGTCTTTCCCTCCCTGTCACTCCCTCTCTCCCCTTCTAGCACTGCCACTCTCTCTGTCTCTCTCTCTCTCTGTCCCTCCATCTATCTTTCCCTGTCTGTTTCTCCCTCTCTCTCCTTCCATCTCTGCCTCTCTCTCCCTGTCCCTCCATCTGTCTTTCCCTCTCTGTCTCTCACTCTCTCTCCTTCTCTCTCTGTCTCTCTCTCTGTCTCTCCATCTCTCTTCCCCACCGCCTGTCACTCCCTCTCTCTCCTTCTATCTCTGTCTCTGCCACTCTCTCTGTCTGTCTCTCTTGTCCCTCCATCTGTCTTTCCCTCTCTGTTTCTCCGTCTCTCTCCTTCTCTCGCTCCTTCTCTCATTCTCTCTGCCTCTCTCTCTCTGTCCGTCCATCTGTCTTTCCCTCTCTGTCTCTCCCTCTCTCTCCTTCTATCTCTGTCTCTCCATCTGTCTTTCCCTCACTGCCTCTCCCTCTTTCTCCTTCTCTCTCTGTCCCTCCATCTCTCTCCTTCTATCTCTGTCTGTCTCTCACTGTCCCTCCATCTGTCTTTCCCTCTCTGTCTCTCCATCTCTCTCCTCTCTCGGTCTCTTTCTTTGCTCCTCCATCTGTCTTTCCCTCTCTGTCTCTCCCTCTCTCTCCTTCTCTCTCTGTCTCTCTCTCTGTCCCGCCATCTGTCCATCAGGCTCCTTGATGTCACACTCGGTCAAACACGGCTTTGATGTTCAGGTCAGTCTCTCTTCCCAGTAGCAGACAGGAGTGAATCGTTCCCTTTGACCCGTTGTACACTGAACAAGCTGTGTTTCTTCACAGCCTGATACAGGACTGTACACGGCCCATTAATGTAGCCCATCAAACACTCCCAGAGCAGGTTCAGCACAGCTTAGGAACAGAGTACAGTTCCTTCAACATTCTCTCTCTGTCTCTCCCTCCTGCTATCTCTGACATGAGGAGAGAGACAGAGGGAGAGAGGGTTAGATATGAAGGCAGAGAGAGGGCTGTAGAGAGGGACAAATTTGGAGAGAGAGAGATTGTTGAGGTGGATGAAAAGGATAATGTAAGAGATTTTAATTTGATGTAATCCTTCACTGCTGTGGACACAAACATATAAGAGATAGATATGGAGAGAAAAAAACGTCCGGAGAGGGGGAAATGTCGATGATGTTGGGGCCCAGGCAGATACTTTTGATGATCCAGAAGAAATAGCCTCCATTTTAAACATCCAGTAAGCTATTCCACTGTGGGAGCCATCACACCCTCATGATATTGTTTGTGGAAATTTCATGCTGGATTATTGGTTAATTTTTAAACCTGTGATTGATAGATTCTTGTTAAGCAAAGATAGTAAGAGATAAGGGGCCAAGGTAGGATATATGGTGTAAGTTAGATCACAGATCAGCCCTGATCTCATTGAATGCCGGAACAGGGTTGTGGGGTTAAATTACATCCAATATCCGATGTTAAATATCCTTCTTTGTCTGTCAGTCACCCTGTCAGTCTATGTCTCTCTGTCTAAACTAAATGGTACAATGTTAAAATGGGTGAAGGAACAGAGAATCCTTCCCCATCCAGGAGCTGACCGTGTCTCTCTCTCTCTCTCTCTCTCTACCCCCTCTCTCACTCCCCCCTTTTTACTCTCTCTCTTTCTCTTTCAATCCTGATCCTGACTTTTCTCGGAATCCTCCTTGGTTGAATAGTACCCTGAAATGTTTCAGTCTCACTGTTACAAGGAACAAGTCACATTTCTGTGGTATTTTCGATATCTTAATGATTCAATTTGGAGCTTGGATTGTGTCAGGTAAATGTGGTTTCTCATTCGGACATTCCTGCATTGTGGAACTGTCAGTTATCTGTGCAGGGACAGGATATCGGGGTGTCTGAATGGAGTTGAAGATTTTGGTTGCTTGAATAGGGTGTGAATTAGATTGTGGATTGTGTCCCTGAAGGTATTTAAGCCGATGTCCTGAGAGAATGAAGTGGTTTACCAATGTCTGAATAACATCAAAGTCTTCAGACACATGAAAGAACAAGATTGGAGACAATACACAAAAGCTGAGACAGTCAGGTCACAACAGGAGGAAGGTGAATGTCTTTTACAGTTTGTAATCTGAAAGCCTGAGGTAATGACTGAAAAAGTCGGAGTTCAAATCCCACATTGGGCTCTTGTGAATTTGAATTTCTCTGAAAATAAAAAATAACTCTGGAATAATAAATCCTCCAGGATGAAATGATTCAATCTCACTGCTCTGACACTGATTTACCTTCAAGTAGCGTTTTCCAGTCCACCTTTTCTAAATCACCTTCCACCGGCCCAGCTTCATTCCCTAAAACTAAGTGTCAAACTGACCCATCTCTTGTTGACCTTGCTACGTACTGGCCTAAAAAACTTCCCCTGAATGTATATTTAGAATTCTGTATCCTTGATACCTTTTACACTAGTCTCAGTTATCAATGCACTAGTTAGGTCTGCACTAGACCCTGTCTCTGTTTATATTACACATGGACCTGTCTCTGCTATAAAAATGGTTTAAAAAGTGGAGAGCAAACCCTCCAATTTATACACTAGATCTGAAGAAATAGGAGCAGGAGTAGGCCATTCAGCCTCTTGAGCCTGTTCTGTCAGTCAATATGATCATGATTGATCTGATAGTGACTTTAACTCCATTTTCCTGCCTGCCCCCCATAACCCTTGACTCCCTTGTAAATTCATTGACCCAACCTCCACTGCTCTCTGGGGAAGAGAATTCCAAAGCCTAACCAACCTCTGGGAGAGAGAAGTCTTCCTTAGCTCAGTCTGAAATGGCAGACCCTTTATTTTTAAACGGTGCCCCCTAGTTCAAGACTCCTCCACAAGGGAAACATCCTCCCAACATCCGCCCTGTCAAGTCCCCTCAGAATCTTGTATGTTTCAATAAGATCACCTCTCATTCTTCTAAACTCCAATGAGTATAGGCCCAACCTGTTCAACTATTCCTCATAAGATAACCCCTTCATCCCAGGAATCAGCCAAGTGAACCTTCTCTGAACTGATTCCAATGCATCCAGGCCTGACCATTTATTCACTTTCAAAGATGCTAAACACCTTAATATTTCCCTCTCACTCTGTTTATCCCATCCAATATTTCACACTCCTCCTCTTTAACTACAATGTCTGCATCGTTCCCCCTCTTTTATAAAGACGGATACAAAGTATTCATTAAGAACCGTGCCCACATCTCCCACCTCCATACACACATTCCCTTTTTGGTGCCTAATACTCTATCCTTAGTTCTCCTCTTGCTCTTCATGTATTTATAAAACATCTTTGTGCTTTCCTTGATTTTACTTGGTAATATTATTTTCCGGCCATTTCTTTGCTCTCCTAATTTGATTTTTAATTTCACCCTTGTAGTTTCTACACTCATCTCGGCTTTCTGTGGGATTGAGCTCTCGGTATCTGACATAAGCTTCCCTTTTGTGCCTTATTCTACCTGGTTTCATTCTTGCTATCTAAGGGGCTCTAGATTTGGGAGTCTCACCCTGTTTGTCTTTGTGGGAAAATATTTGTTCTCAACCCTCTCAGGGAGTCGAGGGTTCTGCAGAGCAGGCCTGAAAGAAGAGTTGAGTGTTGGGACAGATCAGTCATGATCTTATTGAATGGCAGGGCAGGCTCGAGGGGCTGAATGGCCTACTCCTGCTCCTACGTCTTGTGTTCAATATCTCCTTTAGTGACTTGGTGCCAAATTGTTATTATGTTTTATTCATTTGTTGGATGTGTGCATTACTGGCTTTGCCAGCATTTTATTGCCCATCACCAATTGCCGTTGAACCTTCTTGAACCTCTGCAGTCCATGTGGGGTAGGTACACCCACAGTGCTGTTAGGAAGTGAGATCCAGGATTTTGACCTCGTGACAGTGAAGGAATGGTGATATAGTTCCAAGTCAGGATGGTGTGAGACTGGAAGGGAAACTTGCAGGTGGTGGTGTTCCCATATGTGTTTCCTGTTTGTTTGCTCTCTCTCCCCCTCATTATTTCTCGACCTCCCTGTCCTTCTGTCCCTCTCTGTCATGGGAACTTAAGAACAGAAGGAAGTGGGTGCAGGAACAGAGAGACCTGGGGATGTCTGTGCACAAATTGAAGGTGGCAGAGCTAGTTGAGAAAGTGGTTAAAAGGCGTATGGGATCCTAGGCTTTGTAAATAGAGGCTTAGAGTATAAAAGCAAGGAGGTTATGATGAAGCTTTATAAAACACTGCTTCATCCTCATCTAGTATTGTGTCCAATTCTGGACACCGTGCTTTAGGTAGGATGTGGAGGCATAAGAGAGGATGCAGAAAAGATTCACGAGCAAGGTTCCAGGATGAGGGACTTCAGTTGTGTGGATAGATTGGAGAAACTGGTGTTGTTCTCTGTATCTTTCTTCCTCTCTCTATCTCTCCCTCCTGCTATCTCTGACACTGGGAGAGAGACAGAGGGAGAGAGGGTTAGTTATGAAGCGAGGAGAAAAAGACCAACAAATTCAGCAACCATTTCAGTAGGAGAAAAGCCAAAAACAATCACAAGCTGATGGAGGGACGGGAAATCGTTTACGAAGGGACAGAGTATCTGATCACACCCGGGATGGTGTAATGGATGCCAACAAAGCCCCATTTCAGCCTGCAATATGAAAAGGAGGGAGAGAGAGCTGAGAGGGAATGAGTTAATTTTGACTGAGTTAATGAGGGGGCAATGGCGTCCTGCGGCTCCCACAATGCCCCGCGAGTGGGAACGGCCCCTATCTGCGGTACAGGCCGCGCTGCACTCTGGGAGGATGCTCCGCACATGCGCATCCCCACAAGAGCGTAAACCGCCGCTTTTTTATATTTTCCCCCGGCTCAGACGTTCAACTTTCCTCCATTGAGATCGACAGCTGAAGCCGCTTCTCCTTTTCCTTTCAGCTGCTGTTTGCGGAAATAAGCGGCCGGCCGGTGACGTCACGCAAACATGGCGGCTGATGACACCTTCCTCCCGCCAGGGCGTCAGTGAGGTCTCATTGGCTGCCTCGCCCCACGTGTCTGTAGGTCAAGGGGTCAAAAGCTGCCTCTTGCCTCCGCGCAGCCGCGGTTTAGGCGACTTGTAACCCCGCCCCTGGGGTGGGGGAGGGGGTTCAGCACCAGACTCTTAAAGGGACCCTGCACCACCAGAACTGTCCCAAACTCTTAAAGGGACCCAACATGAACAGAAAGAGCAAGAGAGTTGGAGAGCAAGTAATAGAGAGGGAAATAGAAAAGAGAGAGTGATGGGGAGAGAGAGAGAGGAAGAACTGAGCTTGAAAGAATCATAGAGAGATGGAGAGACCGAGAGAAAATAGGTGAGAGGGAGAGAGTGAGAGAGCAAGAGAAATGGATGGAGAATCTCCTCAATTGGACAGAGATGGAGAGAGAGTGATAGAGAGATGGAGAGACTGAGAGAAAATAGGTGAGAGGGAGAGAGCAAGAGATGGTGAGAAATGGAGGGAGAATCTCCTCAATTGGACTGAGATGGAGACAGAGTGATAGAGAGATGGAGAGACTGAGAGAAAATAGGTGAGAGGGAGAGAGTGAGAGAGCAAGAGAAATGGATGGAGAATCTCCTCAATTGGACAGAGATGGAGAGAGAGTGATAGAGAGATGGAGAGACTGAGAGAAAATAGGTGAGAGGGAGAGAGCAAGAGATGGTGAGAAATGGAGGGAGAATCTCCTCAATTGGACTGAGATGGAGACAGAGTGATAGAGAGATGGAGAGACTGAGAGAAAATAGGTGAGAGGGAGAGAGCAAGAGATGGTGAGAAATGGAGGGAGAATCTCCTCAATTGGACAGAGATGGAGAGAGAGTGATGGAGAGATGTGAAGAGAGATCCAAGAGAAAGGAAGGTGGAGAGTGAGGGAGAGGTAGAGTTTGAGGGTGAGGAAACCGATAAATGGAAAGATAAAGGCGAGGAGAGAGTAACAGAGCAGAAGAGAGAGAGAGAGAGATGGCGAGAGAGAGTGGGAAGGAAAATGAGAAATTAGAGGAAAAGAGCAGACACCGGGTGTACAGAAAGTGTGAAAAATGAATGAGAGATAGAGTGTCCGTCAGAGAGAGAGGGAAAGTCCGGGATATTTTTGGGTAGAGAGAGAGGCAGATAGTGTGTGTGTGTGTGAGAGAGAGAGAGAGACATCAGCACACGTTCACAGTAAAGAAAGTCTCGCCATGTCAAACAGTCATTTAATTGGGTGCACAACCAGACAAAAGTAACTTTATCCCCGGGAGAATGAGTGGAGTCAGACATATAAAAACAGATTGCAGGTTAATGCCCAGATAAGCTTGATTAAAGATTAAAAGTTGCAGAGAGAAATCACCCAGTAATCCTAGTTGCAACCCATTGGACTCAATACAATGGTCCAAAAATATTATCACTGCCAATCAAACAATTTCATCAGCTCAACAGCAAACAGTGAAATGATCCACAAACTGCAGTGTTCAATGATTCAAGGAAGATTACAGAGCATGAGAGAGAACATAAAGACAGACAGAGAGTATTTGTTTAGCTTCTCTGCCATTGTCCTATGATGAGAGGCTGAGTAAAGAGGACCGGTATTCTCTGCAGTTTAGAAGAATGAGAGGTGATCTCATTGAAACATATCAGATTCTAAAGGGACTGGATAGGGTGGACACTGAGAGATTATTTCCACTGGTCGGGAAATGAAAGTCTCCCTTATCCCTTCCTAACCAGCTTATCCACCTGTCCTGTCAGCCTCAGGAATCAGTGAACATTCACTCCAAGGTCCTGCTGTTCACAGACACAGAGATAATGTTGGAGACAGTCATGTTGTGAGGTTAGATCAAAAGTGCAAATGACAAATGTTATCATAGTTTGATGTAATCCTGTGTACACAGAGGTACAAGAAATAGGTGTAGAGTGTGAAACACCAGGAGAGAGGGAGGAATATAGATGGAGAGAAGGTAACAGTGAGAAAGGGAGAGATATGCATGGAGAGAGAAGTGGAGAGCTACTCTTACTGGTAATCTCTCTCCATCTCCGTCTTCCCCTCTCTCTTACTCACTCAATCAATCACTAGTTCCCCTCTCTGCTACTCTCTCCTTGTTTATTTCTCTCTCTGTACCCTCTTAATTTCAATCTCTCACTGTGTCATACCTTCCAGGATGCTGCACACAGCTTTGCGGGAATGCTGACCGACACTCTCCATCCCAATCTCGTCCTCTTTCTCTCTGGTAATCTCTCCCCATTGCTATCCTTCCCTCTCCCTGTTCTTCCCTCTCTATATCTATCCCTGTCTTTCTCACTGTTACTCTCTCCATCTGGATGGAGGAGGAGAAAGCGAGGCATATATAGAGGCAGCTTTACTCTGTATCTAACCCCACTCTGTACCTTCCCTGGGAGTGTTTTTTAGAAGAGTGAAGACAGAGATTTACTCAATAGCTAACTAATAGCTTGGCAGCATTTGATGGGACAGTGTAGACGGAGCTTTACTCTGTATCCCTGGAATTTAGAAGGGTAAGGGGTGATCTGATCAAAGTTTAAAGTGGTGGATGGGGTACCAATCAGGTGGACTGCTTTGTCCTGGATGGTGTCGAGCCTCTGGAGTGTTGTCGATGTTACACTCATCCAGGCAAGTGGAGAGATACCATCACACACCTGACTTGTGTCTTGTAGGTGGTTGAAAGGCTTTGGGGAGTCAGGGGGGTGAGTCACTTGTAGCCACAGTACTGATGTGATTACTTCAGCTCAGTTCCTGGTCAATGTCTCCCTAGGATGTTGATGCTGGGGGATTCAGCGATGGGATAATGCTTTGAATGCCATGGGGAGGTGGTTGGATTCTCTCTTGTTGCAGATGGTCATTGCCTGTCTGTGTGTGTTTTTCTGTGCTCTGGGAACAATTTCCTCAATGGGAGGTCAGAATGCTGCCTCATAACTGACTAGTTCACGAAAGGAATGCTGATGGAATGAACGGGGCAGGGACAGAGTGGATACAACATTGGCTAAGGGACAGGACACAGAGAGTAGTGGTGAATGGTTGCTTCAGACTGGAGGGCGGTATCTTTGACTGACATAATCTTATACACTTCTCTTCAATCTCCCCTCTATCTACTTTCTTCTAAGGAGATCAAACCCAGCTTTTCCAACCTAACCTTGTAGCGAAAATCCCCCATCTCTGAAACCATTCTGGTAAATCTCTGCACCCTCTCAAGGAACCTCACATCCTTCCTAAAGTGTGGTGACCAGAACTGGACACAGTTCTCCAGTTGGGGCCGAAATAGAGCTTTATAAATGTTCAGCAGAACCTCCCTGCTTTTGTACTGACTGTATACAGTGTACATTGTGGTACAGTGGTATTCCCCAGGGGTTTGGATTAGGACCACTGATCTTTTTGATATATATTAATGACTTGGACTTGGGTTTACAGGGCATAACTTCAACATTACACCATCTGCAATGTAATAAACAGAGAAGGGAATAGTAGTAGTAAATCTCTGTCTTCTCTGTTCTATAAAACACTGTCAGGGCAGGTACAGTGTGGGGTTCAGGAGGATAGAGGCAATCTGGTGAAATGGTCAGACACATGGCAGGTTAACTTTAATGCTGAGAAATGTAAAATGATGCATTTAGGAAGGAAGGCTGAGGAGAAGCGATATAAACTAAATAGCACAATGTTAAAATGGGTGCTGGTTCAGAGAGATCGGGAATCTGGAGAGATCTGCGTCAGTTTTTATATCTGAAAGATTCAATTTGGGGCTTGGAATCTGTGAGTTGAATTTAGCTTCATCCTGAAAAGTGTTGGCAAACGTGTTGGGAAATGTGTCAAAAGCTGTTTCCATTCAGACATTCCTGCATTGTGGAAGTGTGAGCTGTCTTTGCAGAGACAGGAAATAGAGTTGTTTGAATGGACCTGCAGGTTTTAGTTGATGCAATAAGGTGAGAATTTGAATTGTGTCCCTTGCAGATCCACAGAATTGAAGGTATTTACAGAACACCACATGAAGTAGTTTACCAATGTCTGACAAACTTCAAAGACTTCAAACACATGGAAGAAGAGGAGAAGGGAACAATATACAAAACCTCAGTCAGTCAGACATCAGCAGTAGGAAAATGAATCTCTTTTTATGGGTTTTAATTTGAAGGCCTGAGCTGATGATTGAAAAAGTAGGAGTTCAAATCCCACGCTGGGCTGTTGTGAATTTGAATTTTGTTTTTTCTAAAAATAAACATAAATCTGGAATTGAAAAACCTCAAGGATGGAATGATTCACTCCTGTCTACTAGTGCAAAGCCCGTGTGTGTCTCAGTTTTGCTGTATTTATTAACGATTTAAGATGATGTGGTAGAATGCAACATACCCAAGTTTACCAATGACACAAAAATAGGCAGCATTGTAAGCAGTGTAGCTGGAAGCATCAAATTACAAAGAGATATTAATATCTTAAATAAATGGGCAAAACTGTGGTAGTTAGATTTCAATGTCAGCAAAAAAAGACTAGAACAGAGTACTTTATAAATGGTGAAAAGATAGAAACACTGGAGGTTCAAAGAGACTTGAGGGGTCCATGTCCATTTGAGTGCAGTGTAGATTTACCAGAATGATAACTGGACTCCAAGGGTTAAATTACGAGGTGATATTACACAAACTGGGAATAATTCCCTGGAATTTAGGAGGATCAAGGTGATTTGATCAAAGTTGTTGAGATATTAAGGGGAACTGATGGGGTAGTTTGTGAGAAACTATTTCGGCAGCTTTGGAATATATGAACAGGAGTAGGCCATTCAGCCCATCGCGCCTGCTCCGCCATTCAATACTATCATGGCTGATCATCCACTTCAATGTGTTTTTCCCAGACTATCCTCATATCCCTTTATGTCATTGGTATTCAGCAATCTGTCAATCTCTGCTTTAAACATACTCAATGACTGAGCTTCCACAGCCCTCTGGGATAGAGAATTCCTAAGATTCACAACCCTCTGAGTAATGACATTTCTCCTCATCTCTGTCCCAAGTGGCTTCCCCCTTATTTTGAAATTGTGTCCCCTGGTTCTAGACTCCTCAACCAGGAGAAACATCTTACCTACATCTACCCTGTCTATCTGTAACGTTACCCCAGGGTCTCCACACAGCCTGTCTCCCCGTCCCACTGCTTCTAAAGTGTCTCAGGGTCTCCTGGCACTTTCTATCTCTCTGCTTCTGTCTCTATCCCTCACTATCTCTCTGTTCTCTCTCCATTTCTATCTCTCCCTATCTCTCTGTTACTCTACCTCTGCTCCTCTCTCTCTGTCTATCACTCTCTTCCACCATGTTGGTTATCATTTGGGGTCGAGTTAAATCACAGACAAAATAAACACTTCACCTGTCTGCCCCGAAATAAATCGCAAAATGTGTGTCTATTTTATGTCTGTCTTCAGACATGATCACAGTGATGTAGACAGCAAAGTATATTATATGATGGGATGCTGCAAATCGATTGACACTAGTAATGCCGGAAAAACAACTTCAAAAGAATTATTCACAAGTCTAGTCCAACTTAACGACAGATCTG
Source organism: Heterodontus francisci (assembly GCF_036365525.1). Taxonomy (NCBI): domain Eukaryota; kingdom Metazoa; phylum Chordata; class Chondrichthyes; order Heterodontiformes; family Heterodontidae; genus Heterodontus; species Heterodontus francisci. The sequence continues at coordinate 512,042 of NW_027142119.1, forward strand.
CCCGATAAGGTAATAAATGCCAAAAGTCTGGAGTTTTTTGGAGTACGTTAAGCTTTCCCAGTAGCAGACAGGAGTGAATCGTTTCCTTTGACCCGTTGTACACTGAACAAGCTGTGTTTCTTCACAGCCTGATACAGGACTGTACACGGCCGATTAATGTAGCCCATCAAACACTCCCAGAGCAGGTTCAGCACAGCTTAGGAATAGAGTACAGTTCCTTCAACATTCTCTCTCTGTCTTCCTCTCTCTGTCTCTCCCTCCTGCTATCTCTGACACTAGGAGAGAGACAGAGGGAGAGAGGGTTAGATATACAGACAGAGAGAGTGTTGTGGAGAGGGACAAGGTTGGAGAGAGAGAGATTGTGGGGTTGATTGAAAGGGAGAATGTAACAGAAATTTATTTGATGTAATCCTTCACTGCTGTGTGCACAAACATTTAAGAGATAGGTATGGAGACAGAAACATCAGGAGAGATCTCTGTCTCTCTCTCTGTCTCTCCATTTGTCTTTCCCTCTCTGTCTCTCCCACTCTCTCCACCTCTCTTTGTCTCTCTCTCTCTCCCTCCATCTGTCTTTCCCTCTGTGTCTCTCCCACTCTCTCCATCTCTCTCTGTCTCTCCATCTGTCTTTCCCTCTCTGTGTCTCCCACTCCCTGCTTCTCTCTCTGTCTCTCTCTTTGTCCCTCCATCTGTCTTTCCCTCTCTCTCCTATCTTTGTCTCTCTCTCTGTCCCTCCATCTGTATTTCCCTCCCTGTCACTCCCTGTCTCTCCTTCTATCTCTGTCTCTCTCTCCCTGTGCCTCCATCTGTCTTTCCCCCTCTGTCTCTACCTCTCTCTCCTTCCATCTCTGCCTCTCTCTCTCTCTGTCTCTCCATCTGTCTTTCCCTCTCTGTGTCTCCCACTCTCTGCTTCTCTCTCTCTCTCTCTCTCTCTCTCTGTCCCTCCATCTGTCTTTCCCTCTCTGTCTCTCCCACTCTCTCCTTCTTTCTCTCTCTGTCTCTCCATCTGTCTGCCACCCCCACCCACGTCACACGCTCTCTCTCTGTCTCTGTCACACTCTCTCTATCCCTACATCTGTCTTTCCCTCCCTGTCTCTCCATCTCTCTCCTTCTCGCTGTCTCTCTCTCCCTGTCTCTCCATCTGTCTTTCTCTCCCTGTCACACCATCTCTCTCCTTCTCTCTCTGTCTCTCTGTCTCTCTCTCTCTGTCCCTTAGTTTAGTTTAGAGATACGGCACTGAAACAGGCCCTTCGGCCCACCGAGTCTGTGCCGACCATCAACCACCCATTTATACTAATCCTACACTAATTCTATATTCCTACCACATCCCTACCTGTCCCTATATTTCCCTAGCACCTACCTATACAAGGGGCAATTTATAATGGCCAATTAACCTATCAACCTGCAAGTCTTTGGCATGTGGGAGGAAACCGGAGCACCCGGAGGAAACCCACACTGACACAGGGAGAACTTGCAAACTCCACACAGGCAGTACCCAGAATTGAACCCGGGTCACTGGAGCTGTGAGGCTGCGGTGCTAACCACTGCACCACTGTGCCGCCTTCTGCCTTTTCCTCCCTGACACACCCTCACTCTCCTTCTATCTCTGTCTCTCTCTCTCTCTGTCCCTCCATCTGTATTTCCCTCCCTGACACTCCCTCTCTCTCATTCTATCTCTGCCTCTCTCTGTCTCTCTCTCTCTGTCTCTCCATCTGTCTTTCCCTCCCTGTCACTCCCTCTCTCCCCTTCTATCTCTGCCTCTCTCTCTGCCTCTCTCTCTCTGTCCCTCCATCTGTCGTTCCTTCTCTGTCTCTCCCTCTCTCTCCTTCCCTCTCTGTCTCTCTCTCTCTCTCTCTGTCACACCATTTATCTTGCCCACCCCCTGTCACTCCCTCTATCTCCTTCTATCTCTCTCTCTGCCTCTCTCTGTCTCTCACTTTGTCCCTCCATCTGTCTTTCCCTTCCTGACACTCCCTCTCACTACTTCTATCTCTGTCTCTGCCACTCTCTCTGTCTCTCTCTCTTGTCCCGCCATCTGTCTTTCCCTCTCTGTCTCTCCCTCTCTCTCCTTCTCGCTCTGTCTCTGTCTCTCTCTCTGACCCTCCATCTGTCTTTCCCTCTCTGTCTCTCCCTCTCTCTCCTTCTCGCTCTGTCTCTGTCTCTCTCTCTGTCCCTCCATCTGTCTTTCCCTCTCTGTCTCTCCCTCTCTCTCCTTCTCGCTCTGTCTCTGTCTCTCTCTCTGTCCCTCCATCTGTCTTTCCCTCTCTGTCTCTCCCTCTCTCTCCTTCTCTCTCTGTTTCTGTCCCTCTCTCTGTTCCTCCATCTGTCTTTCCCTATCTGTCACTGCCTCTCTCCTTCTCTCTGTCTCTCCGTCACTCTCCTTCTCTCTCTGTCTCTCTCTCTGTCCCTCCATCTGTCTTTCCCTCTCTGTCACTCCCTCTCTCTCCTTCTATCTCTGTCTCTCCATCTGTCTTTCCCTATCTGTCACTGCCTCTCTCCTTCTCTCTGTCTCTCCGTCTCTCTCCCTCTCTCTCCTTCTCTCTCTGTCTCTGTCCCTCCATCTGTCTTTCCCTCTCTGTCTCTCCGTGTCTCTCCTTCTCTCTCTCTCTGTCTCTCTCTCTGACCCTCCATCTGTCTTTCCCTCTCTGTCTCTCCCTCTCTCTCCTTCTCGCTCTGTCTCTGTCTCTCTCTCTGACCCTCCATCTGTCTTTCCCTCTCTGTCTCTCCCTCTCTCTCCTTCTCGCTCTGTCTCTGTCTCTCTCTCTGTCCCTCCATCTGTCTTTCCCTCTCTGTCTCTCCCTCTCTCTCCTTCTCGCTCTGTCTCTGTCTCTCTCTCTGTCCCTCCATCTGTCTTTGCCTCTCTGTCTCTCCGTCTCTCTCCTTCTCTCTCTGTCTCTCTCTCTGTCTCTCCATCTGCCTTTCCCTCTCTGTCACTCCCTCTCTCTCCTTTTATCTCTGTCTCTCTACCTCTGTCCCTCCATCTGTCTTTCCCTGTCTGTCTCTCCCACTCTCTCCTTCTCTCTCTGTCCTTCTCTCTGTCTCACCATCTGTCTCCCCCCCCAACCCCGTCACACGCTGTCTCTCTTTCTGTCTCTGTCGCACTCTCTCTATCCCTCCATCTGTCTTTTCCTCCCTGACACTCCCTCTCTCTCCTTCTCACTCTGTCTCTCTCTCTCTGTCTCTCCATCAGTCCTTCTCTCCCTATCACACCGTCTCTCTCCTTCTCTCTCTGTCTCTCTCTCTGTCCCTTCTTCTGCCTTTCCCTCCCTGACCCTCCCTCACTCTCCTTCTATCTCTGTCTCTCTCTCCCTCTGTCCCTCCATCTGTCTTTCCCTGTCTGTCTCTCCCACTCTCTCCTTCTCTCTCTGTCTTTCTCTCTCTGTCTTTCTCTCTCTGTCTCTCCATCTGTCTCCCCCCCCCCCACCCCGTCACACGCTCTCTCTCTTTCTGTCTCTGTCGCACTCTCTCTATCCCTCCATCTGTCTTTTCCTCCCTGACACTCCCTCTCTCTCCTTCACACTCTGTCTCTCTCTCTCTGTCTCTCCATCTGTCCTTCTCTCCCTGTCACACCATCTCTCTCCTTCTCTCGCTGTCTCTCTCTCTCTGTCCCTTCTTCTGCCTTTCCCTCCCTGACACTCCCTCTCTCATTCTATCTCTGCCTCTCTCTCTGTCTCTCTCTCTCTGTCTTTCCATCTGTCTTTCCCTCCCTGTGACTCCCTCCCTCCCCTTCTATCTCTGCCTCTCTCTGTCTCTCTCTCTCTCTGTCTCTCTCTCTGTCCCTCCATCTGTCGTTCCTTCTCTGTTTCTCCCTCTCTCTCCTTCGATCTCTGCCTCTCTCTCTCTGTCCCTCCATCTGTCTTTCCCTCTCTGTCTCTCCCTCTCTCTCCTTCCCTCTGTGTCTCTCTCTGTCTCTCTCTCTGTCTCACTATTTATCGAGCCCACCCCCTGTCACTCCCTCTGTCTCCTTCTCTCTCTCTCTCTGCCTCTCTCTCTGTCTCTCTCTCTGTCCCACCATCTGTCTTTCCCTGCCCTGTCACTCCATCTCTCTTCTTCTCTATCTGTCTCTCACTTTGTCCCTCCATCTGTCTTTCCCTTCCTGACACTCCCTCTCACTACTTCTATCTCTGTCTCTGCCACTCTCTCTGTCTTTCTCGATTGTCTCTCCATCTCTCTCCTTCTCCCTCTCCTTCTCTCTCCATCGCTGCCTCTCTCACTGTCTCTCTCACTGTCTCTCTCTCTGTCTCTCTCTCTGTCTCTCTCTCTGTCTCTCCATCTGTCTTTCCCTGTCTGTCTCTCCCTCTCTCCCCTTCTCTCTCTGTTTCTGTCCCTCTCTCTGTTCCTCCATCTGTCTTTCCCTATCTGTCACTGCCTCTCTCCTTCTCTCTGTCTCTCCGTCTCTCTCCTTCTCTCTCTGTCTCTCTCTCTGTCCCTCCATCTGTCTTTCCCTCTCTGTCACTCCCTCTCTCTCCTTCTATCTCTGTCTCTCCATCTGTCTTTCCCTATCTGTCACTGCCTCTCTCCTTCTCTCTGTCTCTCCGTCTCTCTCCCTCTCTCTCCTTCTCTCTCTGTCTCTGTCCCTCCATCTGTCTTTCCCTCTCTGTCTCTCCGTGTCTCTCCTTCTCTCTCTGTCTGTCTCTCACTCAGTCCCTCCATCTGTCTTTCCCTCTCTGTCACTCTCTCTCTCTCCTTCTATCTCTCTCTCTCGTTCTATCCCTCCATCTATCCTTCCCTCCCTGTCACTCCATCTCTCTCCTTCTCTCTTTGTCTCGATCTCTGTCTCTCCATCTGTCTTTCCCTCCTTGTCGCTCCCTCTCTCTCCTTCTATCTCTCTCTCTCGTTCTATCCCTCCATCTATCCTTCCCTCCCTGTCACTCCATCTCTCTCCTTCTATCTCTGACCTAAGTGGCTTCCCCCTTATTTTGAAATTGTGTCCCCTGGTTCTAGACTCCCGAACCAAAGGAGACATCTTACCTGCATCTAACCTGTCTATCCCTTTAAGTATTTAGTATGTTTCAATAAGATCACCTCTCATTCTTCTAAACTCCAATGAGTATAGGCCCAACCTGTTCAACCATTCCTCATAAGACAACCCCTTCATCCCAGGAATCAGCCGAGTGAACCTTCTCTGAACTGGTTCCAATGCATCCAGGCCTGACCATTTATCCACTTTCAAAGTTGCCAAACACCTTAATATTTCCCTCTCACTCTGTTTATCCCATCCAATATTTCACACTCCTCCTCTTTAACTACAATATCTGCATCGTTCCCCCTCATTTATAAAGAGGGAGACAAAGGACTGGGCAGACACTGGGGATTGTTACTGAGGTTCTGTTGGTCATTTTTACTGACATCAGCGTGGATTGTAACATCTGTCTGTGTGTGTGTCTGTGTGTGTCTGTGTGTGTGTCTGTGTGTCTGTGTGTGTGTGTCTCTGTGTGTCTGTCTGTCTGTGTGTGTCTGTGTGTGTGTGTCTGTCCCTTTATGTACGTGTCTGTGTGTGTCTGGATGTGTGTGTGTCTGTGTCTGTGTGTGTGTGTGTGTGTCTGTCCCTTTATGTATGTGTCTGTGTGTGTTTGGATGTGTGTGTGAGAGAGAGAGAATATCAGGGTCACCTCGCTCCAGCTCTATCTCTCCTCTCTCTGTTTCTCCTTCTCTCTCTATCTCTCCCTCTCTCAATCCACCTCTCATAGAAACATAGAAAATAGGAGCAGGAGCAGGCCATTCGGCACTTTGGGCCTGCTCCGTCATTCAATAAAGATCATGACCGATGGTCTAATTCAGTACCCTGTTCCCACTTTCTCCCCATACCCCTTGATCCCTTTGACATTAAGAAATATATCTTTCTCCTCCATGAATATATTTAATGACTTGGCCTCCACTGCCTTCTGCGGTAGAGAATTCCACAGGTTCACCACCCTCTACCCCATCCATCTCTCCCCCTCTATCTCTGTCTCCACCCTCTATCTCCCTCTCCCCCTCTATCTCCCTCTCCCCCTCTATCTCACTCTCCCCATCGATCTGTCTCTCGCCCTCTATCTCCCTATCCCCCCTCTATCTCACTCTCCCCATCGATCTGTCTCTCGCCCTCTATCTCACTCTCTCCCTCTCCCCCCCTCTCTCTCCCTCTCCCCCCTCTCTCTCCCTCTCCCCCCTCTCTCTCCCTCTCCCCCCTCTCTCTCCCTCTCCCCCTCTATCTCTCTCTGCCCCTCTATCTCCCTCTGCCCCTCTATCTCCCTCTGCCCCTCTATCTGTCTGTCTCCCCCTCTGTCTGTCTCCCCCTCTGTCTGTCTCCCCCTCTGTCTGTCTCCCCCTCTATCTATCTGTCTCTCTCCCTCTATCTGTCTCTCTCCCTCTATCTGTCTCTCCCCCCTCTATCTCCCTCTCCCCCTCCTCCTGACACTCCCTCTCTCTCCTTCTATCTCTGTCTCTGCCACTCTCTCTGTCTCTCTCTCTGTCCCTCCCTCTGTCTTTCCCTCTCTGTCTCTATGTCTTTCTTCTTCTATCTCTCTCTCTTAATTTCTCTCTCTCTGCCCCTCCATCTGCCTTTCCCTCTCTGTCTCTCCCTCTCTCTCCTTCTATCTGTGTGTATCTCTCTCTCTGTCTCTCCATCTGTCTTTCCCTTTCGGTCCCTCCCTCTCTCTCCTTCTCTCTCTGTCTCTGCCTCTCTCTCTGTCTCTCCCTCTCTCTCCTTCTCTCTCTGTCTCTCCATCTGTCGTTCCCTTTCTGTCTCTCCCTCTCTCTCTCTCTGTCTTTCCATCTGTCTTTCCCTCCTTGTCACTCCCTCTCTCGCCGTACATCTCTGCTTCTCTCTCTCTCTGTCTCTCCAACTGCCTTTGCCTCTGTTTCTCTCCCACTCCCTCCTTCTCACTCTGTCACTCCCTCTCTCTCCTTCTATTGCTGTCTATCTCGCTATCCCTCTATCCCTCCATCTGTCTTTCCCTCCCTGTCTCACCATCTCTCTCCTTCCATCTCTGTCTCTCTCTCTTTCCATCTGTCTTTCCCTCCTTGTCACTCCCTCTCTCTCCTTCTATCTCTCTCTCTCGTTCTATCCCTCCATCTATCCTTCCCTCCCTGTCACTCCATCTCTCTCCTTCTCTCTTTGTCTCTCTCTCTATCCCTCCATCTGTCCTTCCCTCCCTGTCACTTCCTCTCTCGCCTTCTATCTCTGTCTCTGCGTCTCACTCTGTCTCGCTCTCTCTGTCTCTCCAACAGCCTTTCCCTTTCTGTCTCTCCCTCTCTCTCCTTCTCTCCTTCTCTCCCTGTCTCTGCCTCCCTCTCTGTCTCTCCCTCTCTGTCCTTCTATCTCTGTCTCTGTCGCTCTATCCCTCCATCTATCCGACCCTCCCTGTCACTCCCTGTCAGTCCATCTCTCTCCTTCTCTCTCTGTCCCTCACTCTGTCCCTCCATCTGTCCTTCCCTCTCTCTCCTTCTATCTCTGTCTCTCTCTCTCTGTCTCTATGTCTGTCCCTCCATCTGTCCTGCCCTCCCTGTCCTTCTATCTCTGTCTCTCTCTCTCAGTCTCTCTCTCTGTTCCTCCATTTGTCTTTCCCTCTCTGTCTCTGTCCTTCTATCTGCTTCACTCTGTCTCTCTCTCTCTGTCCCTCCATCAGTTTTTCCCTGTCTGTTTCTCCATTTCTCTCCTTCTATCTCTAACTCTCTGTCTGTCCCTCCATCTGTCCTGCCCTCCCTGTCCTTCTAGCTCTGTCTCTCTCTCTCTGTCTCTCTCTCTGTTCCTCCATTTGTCTTTCCCCCTCTGTCTCTGTCCTTCTATCTGCTTCACTCTGTCTCTCTCTCTGTCCCTCCATCAGTCTTTCCCTATCTGTTTCTCCATTTCTCTCCTATATCTGTCTCTCTCTCTGTCCCTCCATTTGTCTTTCCATCTCTGTCTCTGTTCTTCTATCTCTGTCTCTGCTTCTCTCTGTCTCTCTCTCTGTCCCTCCATCAGTCTTTCCCTCTCTGTTTCTCCATTTCTCTCCTTCTATCTCTGTCTCTCTCTCTGTCCCTCCATCTGTCTTTCCCTCTCTGTCACTCCCTTTCTCCTACTCTCTGTCTCTCCCTCTCTCTCTGTCTCTCTCTCTGTCCCTCCATCTGTCTTTCCCTCTATCTCTCCCTCTCTCTCCTTCTCTCTCTGTCTCTCACTTTGTCTCTCCATCTGTCTTTCCCTCTCTGTCTCTCCCTTTCTCTCCTTCCATCTCTGCCTCTCTCTCTCTGTCTCTCCATCTGTCTTTCCCTCTCTGCCTCTCCCTCTCTCTCCTTCTATCTCTCTCTCTCTCGATCCCTCCGTCGGTCCTTCCCTCCCTGTCTCTCCCTCTCTCTCCTTCTATCTCTCTCTTTCTCTCTGTCTCTCCATCTGTCTTTCCCTCCCTGACACACTCTCTCTCTCCTTCTATCTCTGTCTCTCTCTATGTCCCTCCTTCTGTCTTTCCTTCTCTGTCTCTCCCTCTCTCTCCTTCCATCTCTGCCTCTCTCTCTCTGTCTCTCCAACTGCCTTTGCCTCTGTTTCTCTCCCACTCCCTCCTTCTCTCTCTCCCTCTCCCTCTCTCTTTGTCTCTCTGTCACTCCCTCTCTCTCCTTCTATTGCTGTCTATCTCGCTATCCCTCTATCCCTCCATCTGTCCTTCCCTCCCTGTCTCACCATCTCTCTCCTTCCATCTCTGTCTCTCTCTCTTTCCCTCCATCTGTCTTTCCTTCTCTGTCGCTCCCTCTCTCTCCTTCTATTGCTGTCTATCTCTCTATCCCTCTATCCCTCCATCTGTCCTTCCCTCCCGTCTCTCCATCTCTCTCCTTCTATTTCTGTCTCTCTCTCTGTCCCTCCATCTGTCTTTCCCTCTCTGTCACTCCCTCTCTCTCCTTCTATCTCTGTCTCTCTGTCTCTCTGTCTCTCCATCTGTCTTTCCCTCCCTGACACTCCCTCTCTGTCCTTCTATCTCTGTTGCTCTCTCTATCCCTCTCTCCCTCCATCTGTCCTTCCCTCCCTGTCTCTCCATCTCTCTCCTTCTATCTCTGTCTCTCTGTCTCTGTCCCTCCATCTGTCTTTCCCTCCCTGACACTCCCTCTCTCTCCTTCTCTCTCTGTCTCTCTCTCTGTCTTTCCATTAGTCTTTCCCTCCTTGTCACTCCCTCTCTCTCCTTCCATTTCTGCTTCTCTCTCTCTCTGTCTCTCCAACTGCCTTTGCCTCTGTTTCTCTCCCACTCCCTCCTTCTCTCTCTGTCTCTCCCTCTCTCTTTGTCTCTCTGTCACTCCCTCTCTCTCCTTCTATTGCTGTCTCTCTCTCTATCCCTCTATCCCTCCATCTGTCCTTCCCTCCCTGTCTCTCCTTCTCTCTCTCTCTTTCTCTCTGTCTCTCCATCTGTCTTTCCCTCCCTATCACTCCCTTTCTCTCCTTCCCCCCCGCAATTATCCCCCCGCAATTTTTCCCCCCCCGCAATTTTTCCCCCCCCGCAATTATTCCCCCCCCGCAATTATTCCCCCCGCAATTATTCCCCCCCCGCAATTATCCCCCCCGCAATTATTCCCCCCCGCAATTATTCCCCCCGCAATTATTCCCCCCGCAATTATTCCCCCCCCGCAATTTTTCCCCCCCCGCAATTATTCCCCCCCGCAATTATTCCCCCCCCGCAATTATTCCCCCCCCGCAATTATTCCCCCCCGCAATTATTCCCCCCGCAATTATATCCCCCCCGCAATTATATCCCCCCACCGCAATTTACCCCCCCCCGCAATTTACCCCCCCCCGCAATTTATCCCCCACCGCAATTATGCCCCCCGCAATTATTTATTCCCCCCCCGCAATTGTCCCCCCACCGCAATTATTTATTCCCCCCCCGCAATTGTCCCCCCACCGCAATTATCCCCCCACCGCAATTATCCCCCCACCGCAATTATGCCCCCCGCAATTATTTATCCCCCCCCCGCAATTGTCCCCCCACCGCAATTATGCCCCCCGCAATTATTTATTCCCCCCCCGCAATTGTCCCCCCCCCGCAATTTACCCCCCCCCGCAATTTATCCCCCCCCGCAATTATCCCCCCACCGCAATTATTCCCCCCCCGCAATTATTCCCCCCCGCAATTATTTATTCCCCCCCCCGCAATTATTCCCCCCGCAATTTATCACCCCCCCGCAATTATTCCCCCCGCAATTAACCCCCCCCCGCAATTATCCCCCCACCGCAATTATGCCCCCCGCAATTATTTATTCCCCCCCCGCAATTGTCCCCCCACCGCAATTTACCCCCCACCGCAATTTACCCCCCCCCGCAATTTACCCCCCCCCGCAATTTATCCCCCCCGCAATTATCCCCCCACCGCAATTATCCCCCCACCGCAATTATCCCCCCACCGCAATTATCCCCCCACCGCAATTATGCCCCCCGCAATTATTTATCCCCCCCCCGCAATTGTCCCCCCACCGCAATTTACCCCCCCTCCGCAATTTATCCCCCCCCGCAATTATCCCCCCACCGCAATTATTCCCCCCCCCGCAATTATTCCCCCCCGCAATTATTTATTCCCCCCCCGCAATTATTCCCCCCGCAATTATCCCCCCCCCCGCAATTATCCCCCCCCCCGCAATTATCCCCCCCCCCCGCAATTATCCCCCCCCCCCCGCAATTATTCCCCCCGCAATTATCCCACCCCCCCCCCCGGCAAAATTTCCTCCAACCGCAATTTATATCCACGATGTAAATTTTATCCCCTGCAATATTTCCCCCCTCCCACCCCGGATAACATTCCCCTTTTGTACAGACCCCCACCCAATCTATAAATAATCCTCATCTACAGACCCCTATCTGATATCTCAAGTTAACTGACCCCCATCTAATACCCTCACTATCACCAGACCCAGGACCGAGTCCCATCCAGATACCTCCCCAGGACCGAGTCCCATCTAGATACCTCCCCCCAGGAACAGACTCCCATCTAGATACCCCCCCAGGACCGAGTCCCATCTAAATACCCCCCCAGGACCGAGTCCCATCTAGATACCCCCTTCCCCCAGGGACAGACTCCCATCTAAATACCCCCCCAGGAGCAGACTCCCATCGAAATACCCCGTCAATAACAGACTCCCATCTAGATACCCCGCCGGGGACAGACTCCCATCTAAATACATCCCTGGGGACAGACTCCCATCTAAATACCCCCCCAGGAGCAGACTCCCATCGAAATACCCCGCCAATAACAGACTCCCATCTAGATACCCCGCCGGGGACAGACCCCCATCTAGATACATCCCTGGGGACAGACCCCCATCTAGATACATCCCCGGGGACAGACTCCCATCGAAATACCCCGCCAATAACAGACTCCCATCTAGATACATCCCCGGGGACAGACCCCCATCTAGATACATCCCCGGGGACAGACCCCCATCTAAATACATCCCTGGGGACAGACTCCCATCGAAATACCCCCCCCCCAGGAGCAGACTCCCATCGAAATACCCCGCCAATAACAGACTCCCATCTAGATACCCCGCCGGGGACAGACCCCCATCTAGATACATCCCTGGGGACAGACTCCCATCAAGATACATCCCTGGGGACAGACTCCCATCTAAATACCCCCCCAGGAGCAGACTCCCATCAAAATACCCCGCCAATAACAGACTCCCATCTAGATACCCCGCCGGGGACAGACTCCCATCTAAATACATCCCTGGGGACAGACCCCCATCTAGATACATCCCTGGGGACAGACCCCCATCGAGATACATCCCTGGGGACAGACCCCCATCTAAATACATCCCTGGGGACAGACTCCCATCTAAATACCCCCCCAGGAGCAGACTCCCATCGAAATACCCCGCCAATAACAGACTCCCATCTAGATACCCCGCCGGGGACAGACTCCCATCTAAATACCCCCCCAGGAGCAGACTCCCATCAAAATACCCCGCCAATAACAGACTCCCATCTAGATACCCCGCCGGGGACAGACCCCCATCTAAATACATCCCCGGGGACAGACCCCCATCTAAATACCCCACCAGGGGACCGACCCCCATCTAATTATACCCTTATAATACCCGTTACAAATACCTGACGGGAACAGACCCCCATCTAAATATTAACTCCGGGGACAGTCCGCCATCTAAATAACCCCCCCCCCCCCCCCCGGAGACAGACCCCCATCTATCTACCCCCCGGGGAAAGACCCCCATCTAAATACTAATCTCAGGGACAGACCCCCATCTAATTATACCCTTATAATACCCCTGTTACAAATACCTGACGGGAACAGACCCCCAACTAAATACTAACTCCGGGGACAGACCGCCATCTAAATACCACCCCGGGGACAGACCCCCAACTAAATACTAACTCCGGGGACAGACCGCCATCTAAATAACCCCCCCCCCCCCCCGGAGACAGACCCCCATCTATCTACCCCCCGGGGAAAGACCCCCATCTAAATACTAATCTCAGGGACAGACCCCCATCTAATTATACCCTTATAATACCCCTGTTACAAATACCTGACGGGGACAGACCCCCATCTAAATACTAACCACGGGGACAGACTCCCCAACTAAATACACCCCCCGGGACAGACTCCCATCTAAATACATCCCCGGGGACAGACCCCCATCTAAATACATCCCCGGGGACAGACCCCCATACATCCCCGGGGACAGACCCCCATCTAAATACATCCCCGGGAACAGACCCCCATCTAAATACATCCCCGGGGACAGACCCCCATCTAAATACATCCCCGGGGACAGACCCCCATCTAAATTACCCCCCCCGGGACAGACCCCCATCTAAATACACCCGCCGGGACAGACTCCCATCTAAATACATCCCCGGGGACAGACCACCATCTAAATACATCCCCGGGGACAGACCCCCATCTAAATTACCCCCCCGGGACAGACCCCCATCTAAATACTAACCCCGGGGACAGACCCCCATCTAAATACATGCCCGGGGACAGACCCCCATCTAAATACATGCCCGGGGATAGACCCCCATCTAAATACCCCACCAGGGGACCGACCCCCATCGAATTATACCCTTATAATACCCCTGTTACAAATACCTGATGGGAACAGACCCCCATCTAAATACTAACCACGGGGACAGACCCCCAACTAAATACACCCCCCGGGATAGACCCCCATCTAAATACATGCCCGGGAACAGACCCCCATCTAAATACATGCCCGGGAACTGACCCCCATCTAAATACCCCCCCCCAGGACAGACCCCCATCTAAATACAGACCCCCATCTTAATACATGCCCGGGAACAGACCCCCATCTAAATACATGCCCGGGAACAGACCCCCATCTAAATACCCCCCCCCGTGACAGACCCCCGTCTAAATACATCCCCGGGGACAGACTCCCATCTAAATACATCCCAGGGGACAGACTCCCATCTAAATACTAACCCCAGGGACAGACTCCCATCTAAATACATCCCAGGGGACAGACCCCCATCTAAATACTAACCCCAGGGACAGACTCCCATCTAAATACTAACCCCAGGGACAGACTCCCATCTAAATACATCCCAGGGGACAGACCCCCATCTAAATACTAACCCCAGGGACAGACTCCCATCTAAATACATCCCAGGGGACAGACCCCCATCTAAATACTAACCCCAGGGACAGACTCCCATCTAAATACTAACCCCAGGGACAGACCCCCATCTAAATACATCCCCGGGGACAGACCCCCATCTAAATACTAACCCCGGGGACAGTCCCCCATCTAAATACATCCCCGGGGACAGTCCCCCATCTAAATACATCCCCGGGGACAGACCCCCATCTAAATACATGCCCAGGAACAGACCGCCATCTAAATACCGCCCCCCCCGGAGACAGACCCCCATCTATCTACCCCCCGGGGAATGACCCCCATCTAAATACTAACCTCAGGGACAGACCCCCATCTAATTATACCCTTATAATACCCCTGTTACAAATACCTGACGGGGACAGACCCCCAACTAAATACACCCCCTGGGACAGACTCCCATCTAAATACATGCCCGGGAACAGACCCCCATCTAAATTACCACCCCAGGGACAGACCCCCATCTAAATACTAACCCCAGGGACAGACCCCCATCTAAATACATCCCCGGGGACAGACCCCCATCTAAATACTAACCCCAGGGACAGACCCCCATCTAAATACATCCCCGGGGACAGTCCCCCATCTAAATACATCCCCGGGGACAGACCCCCATCTAAATACATGCCCGGGAACAGACCGCCATCGAAATACCCCCCCCCCCCCCCCCGGAGACAGACCCCCATCTATCTACCCCCCGGGGAAAGACCCCCATCTAAATACTAACCTCAGGGACAGACCCCCATCTAATTATACCCTTATAATACCCCTGTTACAAATACCTGACGGGGACAAACCCCCATCTAAATACACACCCCCGGGACAGACCCCCATCTAAATACTAACCCCACCCCGGGACAGACCCCCATCTAAATACCACCCCCACCCCGGGACAGACCCCCATCTAAATACCATCAAAATATGCAGAGACAGAAAGAAGTGGAGCGGCAGAGATACAAAGTAAGATGTGTTCACAGAATAGAGAGGGGTGTCCCGGGACAGGTCGGAGGGAAATGCAGAGATAATCTTGCAGGAAAGGAGGAGTAGAGATGGAAAGATTCAGGGATTTGGAAGTGAGTGAGAGAAGAAATGGAGTGAGAGAGAGACAGATAAAGATACAGAGAGTCGCAGAAAGAGAGTGACAATGGAAACTTGTGAGACTCTAGAGAGAGGCAGAGATAGAAAGGATGTTGAGAGATACAGAGATAGGGATTTAAAGATGTGAAGAAACAGAGTTAGGAACAAAGAGGAAGGTGCAGGGAACAAGTTGCAGCAAGAGATGGAGAGAGGGAAATCTACGGGATTACATTGACTGTTCTGGAGCAGCGATTCCCAAACTATTCCCTTTGGACACCATCCAGCCCCCTCCCTTGTGGTAAAAATAAAATCCACAGACCCCCGAAAACACAAAATCAAAATACTGAGGATGCTGGAAATCTGAAATAAAAACTGTGCTGGAAATACTGAGCTTTTCCAGCACTTTGTTTTTCTATCAGCCCCGAAATCACACAGTCTTCTTTTCTGGATCTAGAAATTAATTTGACAATGACAAATATATTTTTATTATTACTTTCCCTCTCCGGTTAAAGCTCTTGTCGGAGAATTCCACGTGGCTAAAAGATTCTCCCTCTGCATCATCACAGCTGCAGCTTCCGAAAAGATTCTCCTTGGGAATAAGAGAAATAAAATTGATTCAAACAAAGCAAAGCATTTTTGCACAGAAATAAAACACAGCGAGAGCCCAGGACTCTCTCTCAAACTCACTAACATAAAACAATCTCTCAGTGACTTACAAACACATCCCCTGACACAGAGCCAGAGACTGGGGAGTGCAGATGTGTTTACCCTGTCATTTCCTGCTCTCTCTCTCTCTCTCTCTCTCTCTCTATTTCTCTGTGTGTCTCTCTGCATCTGTTTCTGCCTCATTGTAAAAGCACACAAGCACTGGAGACCCCCATCCCCTCTCCTGTAGAAGGATAGAGAGAGAAATCCACATTCCCATCCCTGAAAATCTGAATTCAAATGGTCCCCCGGTGTTTCATTTCACTGTCAAATTCAGCCCACAGCCTAAAACACCAGCAATATTCGGGAATGAGAACAAGCCTTTACAAACCTTCACATTTCACCCATTTCATTGCTGATTCACAGAAGTATTTGACACTCAATGAATCAATTTTTAAAGTGCTCGTCACTGTTGCAACGTTGGAAATGCTGTCGGCCATTGATGCACAGCAAGATCCCACAAGCAGCAGTGTGCTTACAGCCGGCTACCCCTCTCTCCCCCTCTGATTCCCTCACTCTCCTGCGTCTCTCTCCCTCCTGTTACTCTCATTCAGAGAGACAGATGGAGAGAGAGAGAGAAATTCACGTCACTGCCCAAAACACCGGCATTATTTGGGAATTATACCGGCTTCAAGCTCCGGACCTAATTTCAAGGCCTTCAGGAGAGCTTTACACACAATGAATTCACTTCTAAAATGCAGTCACTGTGACAATGCAAGGAATTCTGCAGGCAAGCTGTGCACAGCAAGATCCCAGCAATGGTGACACTTCAAAATTCAGTTTACCAAGATTTTGAGTGTGGATTTCTCTCTCTCTCTGTCTTTCTCCATCTTTCTCTGCCTTCCCTCCCTCATCCACACTCCGCCTGTCTCTCTCTCTCTCTCTCTCATTTACCTGCCACCTCCAGCTATTTCTCTCTCTCCCTCTTTTTCTCTCCATCTGTTTCTGCCTCAGTGTTGTAATGTAAGAATTGATGCAGGGAATGTATGCACAGCAGGATCCCACAATGTGATCATTGCCAGATATCCTATCACAGTCCTCTGAAAATGCTGAACTCCATCTTTAAACTTTTCACAAGCCTTTAGACAGCTTCACGTTCAGCTCTTGTAATTATTGGCCCTCAGGAGCAGTTGAGAATCAATGAACTAATTTTTAAAGTGGTCCTCAATGTTTCAATGCAGGAAACCTGCAGGCAATCTGTGCACAGCAAGATCCCAAAGGCAACAATATGCTAATATGCAGATAATCTGTTTTTAGTGACGTAAGTATCGAGATCCCAGAGGGAGGGACATTCCTGCAGTTTGAAAATCTCAAACACCCCTCTCCCTGTCTTTTTCCTGCACCCTCCCCCCTGCACACCATCCACATCTGTTTCTTTTTCTCTCGATCTGGGATTTAATCCAGATTGAAACGTCCGCTGAAATGTTTCTGTCACCGTTTAAAATAACCACACATCACATTTGATTCATAGAGAGATACAGCAGTAAAACAGGCCCTTCAGCCCAACGCTGACCATCAGCCACCCATTTATGCTAATCCTACACTAATGCCATTTTCCCCCCTCTCACATCCCCACCTTCCCTCAATTCTCCGACCACCTACCTACACGAGGGGCAATTTTTATAATGGCCAATTTACCTATCAACCCGCAAGTCTTTGGCATGTGGCAGGAAACCAGAGCACCCGGAGGAAACCCACACGGAGAACTTGCAAACTCTGCACAGGCAGTACCCAGAACCCAACCTAGGTTGCTGGAGCAGTGAGGCTGCGGTACTAACCACTTAGCCGCTGCAGGAAAGTCCCTCCCTCTGCGACCCCGAAACTTACATCACTGAAAACACATAATCTGCATATTATCATATTGCTGCCTGTGGGATCTTGCTGTGCACACATTGTGGCACCTATTGATTAATGGTTAAAATAGAGAAAGTGCGGGGGAGAGAAAAGCAGAGGAAGTTGGAGAGTAAACACAGAGAGATCCACAATCTGACCCTCAGGAAGCTGAATTTTAAAGTGTCCTCATTGTTGTGCAGAAAAATGCAGAGATGCACAGCAAGATCCCACAAGCTGCAATGTGATGATAGCTAGATTTCAGTCCCCAGAAAGGGTGAAACTCCCTCTTTAAACTGGGAACAAGCTGCTGATTTTGTCTCACCATTTCAAATAACGACAAATCACATTGCTGTGTGTGGCGTGTTTTTTTATTTATTAAAGGTTTAATTGGAGAAGGAGAGTGTGAAACCGAGACAGAGAAGAGAAAGCATGGGGGGAGATAGAGACACAGGGAAAGAATGTGGAGACAGAGAGAAAGCTCAGACCTACAGTAAAATGAATTAAAATGGGCACCGTGCATCTTATTTAACTGTTAGCTTCCTCGCATTGCCCAAAACACCAGCAAACCTCACAGACAGGGCTGGAAGGAGCAAGGGGCAAATGGGACTCCCTCCTGGGGCTGCTCCTTTAACCCCAGGCTTTCAATCTGTATAAAACACCAGGAGCCCCAATCCAACATGAAACGTTTAACCCAGGGCCCCAGGGAGGAAATTAAACCTCAGGCTAATAAACAGACACAACTCACGTGGGCCCTTTGGGTGCAGCCTGTGGACAAGGCCTCAGTCCATCCCCTCTGGAGGAAGCTCCTGTCCAAGGATTCCTCGTCCCAGACTTTCCCTCTTTTCATCTTCACCGTGCAGGTTTCAGAATGAAAATTCCTAAGGCAAGAGGGAGAGAGAGAAAATTGATTAAAAGGCATTGTTAAACAAAATAGCACAGCAAGAGCCCAGCAATTGCCCTCGGTTACACAGACACTCTCTCAGCAACACCCAAATACAAACAAATCAGTTAATAAAGCAGAGGCTAAAATGGTTCAGACAGTTCCCTCCACCAGTGTGTGTCTGTGTGTCTGTCTCTTTATCTCTCTCCGTGTCTCTGTATCTCTCTCTCTCTTCCTATCTCAGTCACCCCTGTGACCCTCTCTCTTGCTCTCTCTCTCTCTGTCCATATCGGGCTTTTTCCCCTCAATTTTGTATCTAATCTTAGTTGAAATAAGCTATGAAATATTTCTGTCTCACCATTTAAAACAACAACAAATCAGATTGCAGTGTGTGATATGTTTTTAACTATTAAAGGTTTAAATAGAGAGACAGAGGGAAAGAAAGCTGGAGAGAGACAGAGAGAGAAATCTCAACTCAGAACTTCAGTAAAATGAATTGAAATGGGCTCCGTCCATTTTATTTAACAGCAAAGCTTCAGAACATTGTCCAAAGCACACAGATTATTCTAGAATTATTACAAGCCGATAGAAACTATCACATTTGTGACTTAATTCCGAGCCTTTTGAAGCTCAGAGTTAATTTTTTAAAGTGGTCGTCACTGTTGCAATGTTGGAAATGTTGCATGCCATTGGTGCACAGCAAGATCCCACAAGCAGCAGTGTGATAACAGCCGGCTAACCCCTCCTCTCCCCCTCTGATTCCCTCCATGTTTCCCTCACTCTCCTGCGTCTCTCTCCCTCCTATTACTCTCATTCAGACAGACTGAGAAATCCATTCTCAGAACCTCACTGTCAATTCAAATGACTGCTGCACATTTCATTTCACCCTCAAATTCACGGCACTGCCCAAAACACCAGCATTACTCGGGAATTATAACAAGCCTTTATACAGCTACACCTTTCCGATGTTTCATTTAGTCTTGCGAGGTGGGCCCCAGAGAGGATATTAAACCTCAGGGTCATAAACAGACACAACTCACGTGGGCCCTTTGGGTGCAGCCTGTGGACAAGGCCTCAGTCCGTCCCCTCTGGAGGAAGCTCCTGTCCAAGGATTCCTCGTCCCAAACTTTCCCTCTTTTCATCTTCACCGTGCAGTTTTCAGAATGAAAATTCCTCAGGGGAAAGAAGGAGAAAAAAATTGGATTAAAATACAAAGCGAAGACATTTTTAAACAAAATAGCACAGCAAGAGCCCAGGGTTTCCTCTCTCAGTTACACAGACAATCAGCAATATTCAAATACAATCAAATCACAGTTATAAACCAGATTGAGACAGAGAGAGCACACACACAGATACACAGACACACACACTGAATCAGACTGGGGAATGTGTCTACTCTCTCTCGAGAGAGAGTGAGAGGTGGGTTTTGTGATTGGAACTCAGATCTTCAAACCCAGTTTATATCCTGAGTGAGCTGTTTGCAAACTCCACCCATTGAGCCTCTGACATGTTGGGCTGTCTCTCAATCTCCTGCCTCGGGGGCGGGGGAGGGGGCCTGTCCATTGATATGTTAATCCCAGGACAGGACCTTCCTGACTTTTACAGTCCATTGATATGTTAATCCCAGGACAGGACCTTCCTGACTTTTACAGTCCATTGAGATGTTAATCCCAGCACAGCAATGCTTTCAGACATCTCTTAGTTCATTTTAAACCTTTCATTCTTTGCCTGCAGTTTCAAAATATCAAACACTGATCCAACCCTCCCCCCTCAAACCCTCACACTAAACCCACAAAAAAGACAGAGGCGCAAGGGAAGAGCCAACTGTGTAACAGCCCCGACAATCACATTTCTCTGCAGCACCTGTGGAAGAGCTTGTCACTCTAGAATTGGCCTTTATAGCCACTCCAGGCGCTGCTCCACAAACCACTGACCACCTCCAGGCACTTACCCATTGTCTCTCGAGATAAGGAGGCCAAAGAAGAAACTCACAATACAGGACTGGGCAGATAATGGGGATTGTTACTGAGGTTGTGTTTGGGGATTTTTACTGACATCAGTGTGGATTTTAAAGTGTGTCTCCCCTTCCCTCACATCTAAAGTCTCTCAGTGTTGTTGTTGTGTGTTGACAGCTTTTCCAGTGTCCAGTCCCTTTCAACTTTTAATAAAATCTGTGGAACACAAATAAATGTAAAGTTTCTCCGACAAGCTGTTTTGTCCTCCCTCTTTCACTGTCTTTCTCTGTCACTGCCCTATCTCTCTCTCTCTGTCTCTCTACAGGACTGGGCAGACACTGGGGATTGTTACTGAGGTTCTGTTGGTCATTTTTACTGACATCAGTGTGGATTGTAAAATCTGTCTGTGTGTGTGTGTGTCTGTGTCTGTGTGTGTGTGTGTGTGTGTGTCTGTGTGTGTGTCTCTGTGTGTGTGTCTGTGTGTGTGTGTCTGTCTGTGTGTGTGTGTGTGTGTGTGTGTCTGTGTGTGTATGTCTGTGTCTGTCTGTGTGTGTGTGTCTGTGTGTGTGTGTGTCTGTCCCTTTATGTATGTGTCTGTGTGTGTCTGGACGTGTGTGTGTGAGAGAGAGAGAATATCAGGGTCACCTCGCTCCATCTCTATCTCTCCTTCTCTCTCTGTTTCTTCTTCTCTCTCCCTCTGTCAATCCGCCTCTCTCATAGAAACATAGAAAATAGGAGCAGGAGCAGGCCATTCGGCCCTTTGGGCCTGCTCCGTCATTCAATAAAGATCATGACCGATGGTCTAATTCAGTACCCTGTTCCCACTTTCTCCCCATACCCCTTGATCCCTTTGACATTAAGAAATATATCTCTCTCCTCCATGAATATATTTAATGACTTGGCCTCCACTGCCTTCTGCGGTAGAGAATTCCACAGGTTCACCACCCTCTACCCCATCCATCTCTCCCCCTCTATCTCCATCTCCACCCTCTATCTACCTCTCCCCCTCTATCTCCCTCTCCCCATCGATCTGTCTCTCGCCCTCTATCTCCCTATCCCCCCTCTATCTCACTCTCCCCATCGATCTGTCTCTCGCCCTCTATCTCACTCTCTCCCTCTCCCCCCCTCTCTCTCCCTCTCCCCCCTCTCTCTCCCTCTCCCCCCTCTCTCTCCCTCTCCCCCCTCTCTCTCCCTCTCCCCCTCTATCTCCCTCTCCCCCTCTATCTCCCTCTGCCCCTCTATCTCCCTCTGCCCCTCTATCTCCCTCTCCCCCTCTATCTGTCTGTCTCCCCCTCTGTCTGTCTGTCTCCCCCTCTGTCTGTCTGTCTCCCCCTCTGTCTATCTGTCTCTCTCCCTCTATCTGTCTCTCTCCCTCTATCTGTCTCTCCCCCCTCTATCTCCCTCTCCCCCTCCTCCTGACACTCCCTCTCTCTCCTTCTATCTCTGTCTCTGCCACTCTCTCTGTCCCTCCTTCTGTCTTTCCCTCTCTGTCTCTATGTCTTTCTCCTTCTATCTCTCTCTCTTAATTTCTCTCTCTCTGCCCCTCCATCTGCCTTTTCCTCTCTGTCTCTCCCTCTCTCTCCTTCTATCTGTGTGTATCTCTCTCTCTGTCTCTCCATCTGTCTTTCCCTTTCGGTCCCTCCCTCTCTCTCCTTCTCTCTCTGTCTCTGCCTCTCTCTCTGTCTCTCCCTCTCTCTCCTCTCTCTGTCTCTCCATCTGTCGTTCCCTTTCTGTCTCTCCCTCTCTCTCCTTCTCTCTCTGTCTCTGCCTCTCTCTCTGTCTCTCCGTCTGTCTCCTTCTATCTGTGTGTCTCTCTCTCTCTCTGCCTCTCTATCTGTCTCTCTCTCTGTCCCTCCATCTACCTTTCCCTCTCTGTCACTCCCTCACTCTCCTATCTCTGTCTCTCTCTCCTTCGATCTCTGCCTCTCCATCTGTCTTTCCCTCTCTGTCTTTCCCTCTCTGTCTTTCCCTCTCTGTCTCTCCCTCTCTCTCCTTCTCTCTCTGCCTCTCTCTCTGTCTCTCTCTCTATCCCTCCATCTGTCCTTCCCTCCCCGTAACTCCATCTTTCTCCCTGTCTCTCTCTGTCTGTCCCTCCATCTGTCTTTCCCTCTCTGACACTCCCAATCTCTCCTTCTTTCTCTGTCTCTGCCACTCTTTCTGTGTCTCTGTCTGTCCCTCCATCGGTCTTTCCCTCTCTGTCACTACCTCTCTCCTTCTCTCTGTCTCTCCCTCTCTCTCCTCTCTCTCTCTGTCCCTCCATCTGTCTTCCCCCCGTCACTCCCTCTCTCTCCGTCTCTCTCTATCCATCCCTCCATCTGACCTTCCCTCCCTGTCACTCCATCTCTCTCCTTCTCTCTCTGTCTCTCACTTTGTCCCTCCATCTGTCTTTCCCTCTCTGTCCCTCCCTCTCTCTCCTTCTATCTCTGTCTCTCCATCTGTCATTCCCTCTGTCACTCCCTCTCTGTTCTTCTCTCTCTGTCTCTCACTCTGTCCCTCGATCTGTCTTTCCCTTCCTGTCTCTCCCTCTCTCTCCTTCTTTCTCTGTCTCTCTCTCTCTGTCTTTCCATCTGTCTTTCCCTCCTTGTCACTCCCTCTCTCGCCGTACATCTCTGCTTCTCTCTCTCTCTGTCTCTCCAACTGCCTTTGCCTCTGTTTCTCTCCCACTCCCTCCTTCTCTCTCTGTCACTCCCTCTCTCTCCTTCTATTGCTGTCTATCTCGCTATCCCTCTATCCCTCCATCTGTCTTTCCCTCCCTGTCTCACCATCTCTCTCCTTCCATCTCTGTCTCTCTCTCTTTCCATCTGTCTTTCCCTCCTTGTCATTCCCTCTCTCTCCTTCTATCTCTCTCTCTCGTTCTATCCCTCCATCTATCCTTCCCTCCCTGTCACTCCATCTCTCTCCTTCTCTCTTTGTCGCTCTCTCTATCCCTCCATCTGTCCTTCCCTCCCTGTCACTTCCTCTCTCGCCTTCTATCTCTGTCTCTGCGTCTCACTCTGTCTCGCTCTCTCTGTCTCTCCAACAGCCTTTCCCTTTCTGTCTCTCCCTCTCTCTCCTTCTCTCCCTGTCTCTGCCTCCCTCTCTGTCTCTCCCTCTCTGTCCTTCTATCTCTGTCTCTGTCGCTCTATCCCTCCATCTATCCGACCCTCCCTGTCACTCCCTGTCACTCCATCTCTCTCCTTCTCTCTCTGTCCCTCACTCTGTCCCTCCATCTGTCCTTCCCTCTCTCTCCTTCTATCTCTGTCTCTCTCTCTCTGTCTCTCTGTCTGTCCCTCCATCTGTCCTGCCCTCCCTGTCCTTCTATCTCTGTCTCTCTCTCTCAGTCTCTCTCTCTGTTCCTCCATTTGTCTTTCCCTCTCTGTCTCTGTCCTTCTATCTGCTTCACTCTGTCTCTCTCTCTGTCCCTCCATCAGTTTTTCCCTGTCTGTTTCTCCATTTCTCTCCTTCTTTCACTGTCTCTCTGTCTGTCCCTCCATCTGTCCTGCCCTCCCTGTCCTTCTATCTCTGTCTCTCTCTCTCTGTCTCTCTCTCTGTTCCTCCATTTGTCTTTCCCCCTCTGTCTCTGTCCTTCTATCTGCTTCACTCTGTCTCTCTCTCTGTCCCTCCATCAGTCTTTCCCTGTCTGTTTCTCCATTTCTCTCCTATATCTGTCTCTCTCTCTGTCCCTCCATTTGTCTTTCCATCTCTGTCTCTGTTCTTCTATCTCTGTCTCTGCTTCTCTCTGTCTCTCTCTCTGTCCCTCCATCAGTCTTTCCCTCTCTGTTTCTCCATTTCTCTCCTTCTATCTCTGTCTCTCTCTCTGTCCCTCCATCTGTCTTTCCCTCTCTGTCACTCCCTTTCTCCTACTCTCTGTCTCTCCCTCTCTCTCTGTCTCTCTCTCTGTCCCTCCATCTGTCTTTCCCTCTATCTCTCCCTCTCTCTCCTTCTCTCTCTGTCTCTCACTTTGTCTCTCCATCTGTCTTTCCCTCTCTGTCTCTCCCTTTCTCTCCTTCCATCTCTGCCTCTCTCTCTCTGTCTCTCCATCTGTCTTTCCCTCTCTGCCTCTCCCTCTCTCTCCTGCTATCTCTGTCTCTCTCTCTCGATCCCTCCGTCGGTCCTTCCCTCCCTGTCTCTCCCTCTCTCTCCTTCTATCTCTCTCTCTCTCTCTGTCTCTCCATCTGTCTTTCCCTCCCTGACACACTCTCTCTCTCCTTCTATCTCTGTCTCTCTCTATGTCCCTCCTTCTGTCTTTCCTTCTCTGTCTCTCCCTCTCTCTCCTTCCATCTCTGCCTCTCTCTCTCTGTCTCTCCATCTGCCTTTCCCTCTCTGTCTCTCCCTCTCTCTCCTTCTATCTCCGTCTCTCTCTCTCTGTCTTTCCATCTGTCTTTCCCTCCCTGTCACTCCCTCTCTCTCCTTCCATCTCTGTCTCTCTCTCTGTTCCTCCATCTGTCTTTCCCTCCCTGTCACTCCCTCTCTCTCCGTCCACCTCTGCCTCTCTCTCTCTGTCTCTCCATCTGTCATTCCCTCTCTGTTCTTCTCTCTCTGTCTCTCACTCTGTCCCTCGATCTGTCTTTCCCTTCCTGTCTCTCCCTCTCTCTCCTTCTTTCTCTGTCTCTCTCTCTCTGTCTTTCCATCTGTCTTTCCTTCCTTGTCACTCCCTCTCTCGCCGTCCATCTCTGCTTCTCTCTCTCTCTGTCTCTCCAACTGCCTTTGCCTCTGTTTCTCTCCCACTCCCTCCTTCTCTCTCTGTCTCTCCCTCTCTCTTTGTCTCTCTGTCACTCCCTCTCTCTCCTTCTATTGCTGTCTATCTCGCTATCCCTCTATCCCTCCATCTGTCCTTCCCTCCCTGTCTCACCATCTCTCTCCTTCCATCTCTGTCTCTCTCTCTTTCCCTCCATCTGTCTTTCCTTCTCTGTCGCTCCCTCTCTCTCCTTCTATTGCTGTCTATCTCTCTATCCCTCTATCCCTCCATCTGTCCTTCCCTCCCGTCTCTCCATCTCTCTCCTTCTATTTCTGTCTCTCTCTCTGTCCCTCCATCTGTCTTTCCCTCTCTGTCACTCCCTCTCTCTCCTTCTATCTCTGTCTCTCTGTCTCTCCATCTGTCTTACCCTCCCTGACACTCCCTCTCTGTCCTTCTATCTCTGTTGCTCTCTCTATCCCTCTATCCCTCCATCTGTCCTTCCCTCCCTGTCTCTCCATCTCTCTCCTTCTATCTCTGTCTCTCTGTCTCTGTCCCTCCATCTGTCTTTCCCTCCCTGACACTCCCACTCTCTCCTTCTCTCTCTGTCTCTCTCTCTGTCTTTCCATTAGTCTTTCCCTCCTTGTCACTCCCTCTCTCTCCTTCCATTTCTGCTTCTCTCTCTCTCTGTCTCTCCAACTGCCTTTGCCTCTGTTTCTCTCCCACTCCCTCCTTCTCTCTCTGTCTCTCCCTCTCTCTTTGTCTCTCTGTCACTCCCTCTCTCTCCTTCTATTGCTGTCTCTCTCTCTATCCCTCTATCCCGCCATCTGTCCTTCCCTCCCTGTCTCTCCTTCTCTCTCTCTCTTTCTCTCTGTCTCTCCATCTGTCTTTCCCTCCTTATCACTCCCTTTCTCTCCTTCCATCTCTGCCTCTCTCTCTCTGTCTCTCCATCTGTCTTTCCCTCTCTGCCTCTCCCTCTCTCTCCTTCTATCTCTGTCTCTCTCTCTCGATCCCTCCGTCGGTCCTTCCCTCCCTGTCTCTCCCTCTCTCTCCTTCTATCTCTCTCTTTCTCTCTGTCTCTCCATCTGTCTTTCCCTCCCTTTCCCTCCCTCTCTCTCCTCCATTTCTGTCTCTCTCTCTGTTCCTCCATCTGTCTTTCCCTCTCTGTCTCTCCCTCTCTCTCCTTCTTTCTCTGTCTCTCCCTCTCTCTGTCTTTCCATCTGTCTTTCCCTCCTTGTCACTCCCTCTCTCTCCTTCGATCTCTGCTTCTCTCTCTCTGTCTCTCCAACTGCCTTTGCCTCTGTTTCTCTCCCACTCTCTCCTTCTCTCTCCGTCTCTGCCTCTCTCTCTGTGTCTCTGTCACACCCTCTCTCTCCATCTATCTCTGTCTCTCTCTCTATCCCTCTATCCCTCCATCTGACTTTCCCTCCCTGACACTCCCACTCTCTTCTACTCTCTCTCTCTCTGTCTCTCTCTCTGTCCATCCATCTGTCTTTCCCTCTCTGTCTCTCCCTCTCTCTCCTTCTGTCTCTGTGTCTCTCTCTGTCCCTCCATCTGTCTTTCCCTCCCTGTCTCTCCCTCTCTCTTCTACTCTCTCTGTCTCTGCCTCTCTCTCTGTCTCTCTCCCTGTCCCTCCATCTGTCTTTCCCTCTCTGTCACTCCCTCTCTCTCCTTCCACCTCTGCCTCTCTCTCTCTCTCTCTCTCTCTCCATCTGTCTTTCCCTCTCTGTCACTCCCTCTCTGTCTTTCTCTCTCTGTTTCTCTCTCTATCCCTCCATCTGTCCTTCCCTCCGTCACTCCATCTCTCTCCTTCTCTCTCTGTCTCTCACTCTGTCCCTCGATCTGTCTTTCCCTCCCTGTCACTCCCTCTCTCTCCTTCTCTCTCTGTCTCTCACTCTGTCCCTCCATCTGTCTTTTCCTCCCAGACACTCCCTCTCTCTCCTTCTCTCTCTGTCTCTCACTCGCTGTCTTTCCAACTGCCTTTCCCTCTGTGTATCTCCCACTCTCTCCTTTTCGCTCTGTCTCTGCCTCTCTCTGTCTCTATCCCTCCATCTGTCCTTCCCTCCCTGTCACTCCATCTCTCTCCTTCTCTCTCTATCCCTCCATCTGTCCGTCCCTCCCTGTCTCTCCCTCTCTCTCCTTCCATCTCTGCCACTCTCTCTCTCTCTCTCTCCATCTGTCTTTCCCTCTCTGCCTCTCCCTCTCTCTCCTTCTATCACTGTATCTCTCTCTCTCTATCCCTCCATCTGTCTTTCCCTCCCTGTCTCTCCCTCTCTCTCCTTCCATCTCTGTCACTCTCTCTGTTCCTCCATCTGTCTTTCCCTCTCTGTCTCTCCCTCTCTCTCCTATCTCTGTCTCTCTCTCTCTGTCTCAATTTTAAATATTCAGCAAGCTATTCCACTGTGGGAGCCATCACACCCTCATGATACTGTTTGTGGAAATTTCATGCTGGCTTATTGGTTAATTTTTAAACCTGTGATTGATAGATTCTTGTTAACCAAAGGTATTAAGAGATAAGGGGCAAAGGCAGGATATATGGTGTAAGTTTGATCACAGATCAGCCAAGATCTCATTGAATGCAGGAACAGAGTTGTGGGGTTAAATTGCATCCTCCTCTTCCAATATCCCCTGTTAAATATCCTTCTATCTCTTTTAGTCACCCTGTCAGTCCATGTCTCTCTGTTTCTCTCTTTCTGTCTCTCTCTCTGTCTCTATCAGACAGTGTAGAGTGAGATTCACTCTGTATCCACCCCATGATGTTCCTGCCCTGGGAGTGTGTGATGGGACAGCGCAGAGGGAAATTTACTCTGTCAAACCCAACATTGTGCTTGGCTTGGGAATATTTAATGGGACAGTGTAGCTGGAGATTTACTCTGTATCCCTGGAATTTAGAAGGTTATGGGGTGATTTGATGAAAGTTTATAAAATAATAAGGGAAACTGATAGGGTGGACTGAGAGTAAATATTCCCACTGGCTGCGGAGTCAGGAATTTGGGGCATAGTCTAAAAATATAAAGAGTGGCCACTTTGACGTCATCCCATCGTGTCGTATGTACATTCTCACATATAGCAGGTCTAGCAGCACATATCACCTTTGGCATGTTTCCGGCAGTTCCTGCAGCCATACTGGTGCCAAACGTCGTGTCCTGCACTCCTTTGGACCCCACCAGAAAGGCCGAGAGGGGGGTTTTGACGACTGGGCAACTCTCAACCTCCATAAATTTGCCCAGGCATGCGCCATGGAGAGGTCACTCCATAGTTGCCTCACAGCGACTGAAACAACCACTGACCACCTCCAGGCGCGTATCCATTGTCTCTCGAGATAAGGAGGCCCAAAAGAAAGAAAGAAAGAAGAAAGCAGCACATATATAACAGGATAGCAGGTATAACTGTAGTCATAGTATTCAGCTGAAAATTGATCAGTTGCATTGTTATTTCAGTCCATATTTACAGTACACACGGTACCTTACTGTTGTAATAAAGTCATATAGTGTCTATTCATCCCACTGGGGCAAAATGTCACTGGCTCAACATTCTCACCAAATACTAAAACATTCCACAATACAAGACTCACAAATTCAACACAAGTTTCCTTTTCTGAGTCTCGCTGGTCTGTTCTGATTCTCTGAGGGATTACTGATGCTTATCCTCCACATGAGCAGTCGTCCTAATCCCGTGTGCCTGTCCTGCTCCCAAACCCGGCATCCGCTTACATTAAGGCAAGTGATACAGGAGCGTCTCAGTGACTGAGGCAGGTGAGTCTTGAGGCTGAGCCGGGGACAGTGAGTGACCCGGGTTAATCCGACACTCCAGGGACAGTTTAAACGGAGCTTTACTCTGTATCTAACCCGTGCTGTACCTTCTCTGAGAGTGTTTGATGGGGCAGTGCAGACGAGGAGAGTTATTCCTTACCCATTTTAAATATAGAGAAGTGAATATCCAAGAGATTGTTTTAAATGTGAGGAGGGTTTCTGCCTCGACCATCCTTTAGAGTCATAGAGAGATACAGCACTTATGCAGGCCCTTCGGCCCGCCCAGTCTGTGCCGGCCATCAACCACCCATTTTATACTAATCCTTTCAGGCAGTGAGTTCCAGACATCCACCAGCCACTGGGTGAAGAAACTATTGATTTGTTTCGTTCTGTTAAGTTTGATGTCAATGTTTGCCCAGGATGTTGACGCTGGGGGATTCAGCGATGGGATAATGCTTTGAATGCCAAGGGGAGGTGGCTGGATTCTCTCATGTTGCAGATGGTCATTGCCTGGCACTTGTGTGACGTGAATGTTACTTCCCACTTGTCGGCCCAAACCTGAATGTTGTCCGGGTCTTGGTGCATGTGGCTCTGGATTGCTTCATTATCTGAGGCAAAATACTGTGGATGTTGGAAATCTGGAAAGCATCGAGCTGAATCACTAACTCTGTTTCTCTCTCCACAGATGCTGCCTGACCTGCTCAGTATTTAAAGCACTTTCTGCTGGGATCTCAGCTGAAGATGGCTGGGCTGAGGACACTACCCTGAGGAACTCCTGCAGTGATGTCCTGGGACTGAGATGATTGACCTCCAACAACCACAACCATCTTCCTTTGTGCTCTGTATGACTCCAACCAGCGGATTCCCACTGACTTCAGTTTTACTCGGGCTCCTCGATGTCACACTCGGTCAAACGCTGCCTTGATGTTAAGGTCAGTCTCTCTTCCCAGTAGCAGACAGGAGTGAATCGTTCCCTTTGACCCGTTGTACACTGAACAAGCTGTGCTTTTTCACAGCCTGATACAGGACTGTACACGATCGATTAATGTAGCCCATCAAACACTCCCAGAGCAGGTTCAGCACAGCTTAGGAACAGAGTACAGTTCCTTCAACATTCTCTCTCTGTCTCTCCCTCCTGCTATCTCTGACATTAGGAGAGAGACAGAGGGAGAGAGGGTTAGATATGAAGGCAGAGAGAGGGCTGTAGAGAGGGACAAATTTGGAGAGAGAGAGGTTGTTGAGGTGGATGAAAAGGATAATGTAAGATATATTAATTTGATGTCATCCTTCACTGCTGTGTACACAAACATATAAGAGATAGGTATGGAGAGAAAAAAACATCGGGAGATGGGGAAATGTAGTTGAAGTTGGGGCCCAGACAGATACGTTTGATGATCCAGAAGGAACAGTCTCCATTTTAAACATCCAGCAAGCTATTCCACTGTGGGAGCCATCGCACCCTCATGATAATGGTTGCGCAAATTTCTTGCTGGCATATTGGTTAATTTTTAAATCTGTGATTGATAGATTCTTGTTAACCAAAGGTATTAAGAGATAAGGGGCAAAGGCAGGATATATGGTGTAAGTTACATCACAGATCAGCCAAGATCACATTGAATGCCGGAACAGGGCTGTGGGGTTGAATTGCATCTTCCTCTTCCAATATCCCCTGTGAAGTATCCTTCTATCTCTTTTAGTCACCCTGTCAGTCCATGTCTCTCTGTTTCTCTTTTTCTGTCTCTCTCTCTCTCTGTCTCTATCGGTCGGTGTAGAGTGAGATTCACTCTGTATCCACCCCATGATGTTCCTGCCCTGGGAGTGTGTGATGGGACAGTGTAGAGGGAAATTTACTCTGTGTCAAACCCAACCTTGTGCTTGGCTTGGGAATATTTAATGGGACAGTGTAGCTGGAGATTTACTGTGTATCCCTGGAATTTTGAAGGCTCAGGTGTGATTTGATGATTGTTTTCAAGATAATAAGGGAAACTGATAGGGTGGACAGAGAGTAACAATTCCCACTGGCTGCAGAGTCTAGAACATGGGGGCATAGTCTAAAAATATAAACCTAGTCGAAAAACCTTTCAGGAGTGAAATGAAGAAACACTTCAACACACCAGGTGTGGTATCAGTTTGGAACTCTCTTCCACAATCAGCAATTGATGCTGAGACACTTGTTAATTTTTAAATCTGAGTTTGATAGATTTTTGTCAACCAAAGGTATTAAGGGGCAAAGATAGGTACATGGAGTTAGATCACACATCTGCCATGAGCTCATTGAATGACAGAACAGGGTTGAGGGGCCAAATGGCCTCCTCCTCTTCCTCTGTCCTACGACAAATATCCTGCTATCACTCTCTGTGTCTTGGTCTCTGTCTCCCTCTTTGTCTCTCTTTCTGTCTGTCTGTCTGTCTGTCTCTCTCTCCTCTCATCTGTGGAAATCCACACACATCAGTCAGCCATTTTAGGTTCATTTTCAGTGGCCATTTTATGTTACCACAACACTGGGACATTTATCGCTGTCTATCCCAAACCATCTCTCTTTGTAGTCTATTTGTGTTCTGCTCACAGCTTATTGTCCCACCTAACCTAGTATCTCTCTCCTTTGCTCCGTCTCACTCACGCACTCTCCCCCATCTCTCTCCCCCCATTTCTCTCTCCCCCCATTTCTCTCTCCCCCCACCCCCTGCAATCTCTCTTTAAGTGTCCTGTTATCACATCCTTTATTACAGATTCGAACATTTTCCCTATGACTGATGTTAGACGAACAGGTCTTTAGTTCCCCATTTTCTCTCTCCTTCCTTTTGTAAATAGTGGGGTTACATTTGCTACCTTCTAATCTGCCTCTCTCACTCTGCCTCTCTCACACTGCCTCTGTCCCTCGCTATCTGTCTTTCCCCCCTCTCTCTCGCTCTATCTCTCCCTCTCTCTCTCTACCTCTGTCCACGTCTCAATTTGTGCCTCCCTCACACCATCTCTCCCTCTCTCTCTGTCTCTCTCTAGCTCTCTGTCTGCCTCTCTATGTCTGCCTCTCTGTGTCTCCTTCTCTCTCTGTGCCTCTCTCACTCTCTATCTGTCTCTCCCCCAGCTCTCTCTCTGTGTCTCTCCCTCTCTCTCTTTCTCAACCTCTGTCCATGTCTCAATTTGTGCCTCCCTCACACCATCGCTCCCTCTCTCTCTGTCTCTCTCTCCCTCTCTCTGCCTCCCTCTCTCTGCCTCCTTCTCTCTGCTTCCCTCTCTCTGCCTCTCTCTCTCTCTGCCTCTCTCTCTCTGCCTCTCTCTCTCTGTCTCTCTCTCTCTGTCTCTCCCTCTCTATCTCTCCCTCTCTCTCTTTCGCTGCCTCTGTCCACGTCTCAGTTTGTGTCTCCCCCACACCATCTCTCCCTCCCTCTCTCCCTCCCTCTCTCCCTCCCTTCTCTCTCCCTCTCTCTCTCTCTTTCTCCCTCTCTCCCTCCCTCTCTGTCTCTGTCTCAGAGTTACAGCTCAGATGATTAACCTCTTTATCCATGTGTTATGAACACGGGACTTTGTCTCTCTCCCATTTTCTAGGATGTTGCCAGGACTGGAGAATTGTAGCTATGAGGATAGGCAGGGGTTGTTGTCCTTGGAACAGAGAAGGCTGAGGGGAGATCTGATTGAAATGTACAAAATTTTGAGGGTCCTGGATAGAGTGGAGGTGAAGGGCAGAGAACCATAGCAGAAAGGTCAGTGACGAGGGGGCATGGATTTAAAGTGATTGGTCGAAAAATTAGAGGGGAGTTGAGGAAAATCTTTTTCATCCAGAGGGTCGCGATGGTCTGGAACTCACTGCCTGAAAGGGTAGTTGAGGCAGAGACCCTCAACTCATTCAGAAGGAGTCTGGATAGGCACCTCAAGTGCGGTAAGCTGCAGTGCTCGGACCAAATGCTGGAAGGTGGGATTAGAATAGGTTGATCGTTTTTCGGCTGGCACAGAGAGAATGGGTGAAGTGGCTGCTTTCTGTGCCTTAAAATTTCTATGTTGCCCTCGCCAACTCTATTTTTCCCTCTGTTACTCTCTGAATCCCAGTCTCTCCCTCTCTGTTACCCTGCGAATCCCAGACTCTCCCTCTCTCTTACCCTCTGAGTCCCAGTCTCTCCCTCTATGTTACCCTCTGAGTCCCAGTCTCTCCCTCTCTCTTACCCTCTGAGTCCCAGTCTCTCCCTCTATGTTACCCTCTGAGTCCCAGTCTCTCCCTCTCTCTTACCCTCTGAGTCCCAGACTCTCCCTCTCTCTTACCCTCTGAATCCCAGTCTCTCCCTCTATGTTACCCTCTGAGTCCCAGTCTCTCCCTCTCTCTTACCCTCTGAGTCCCAGTCTCTCCCTCTCTCTTACCCTCTGAGTCCCAGTCTCTCCCTCTCTGTTACCCTCTGAATCCCAGTCTCTCCCTCTCCGTTCCCCTCTGAATCCCAGTCTCTCCCTCTCTGTTACCCTCTGAATCCCAGTCTCTCCCTCTCTGTTACCCTCTGAATCCCAGACTCTCCCTCTCTCTTACCCTCTGAATCCCAGTCTCTCCCTCTCCGTTACCCTCTGAGTCCCAGTCTCTCCCTCTCTGTTACCCTCTGAATCCCTGTCTCTCCCTCTCTGTTACCCTCTGAATCCCAGTCTCTCCCTCTCCGTTACCCTCTGAATCCCAGTCTCTCCCTCTCCGTTACCCTCTGAATCCCAGTCTCTCCCTCTCTGTTACCATCTGAATCCCAGTCTCTCCCTCTCTGTTACCCTCTGAATCCCAGACTCTCCCTCTCTGTTACCCTCTGAATCCCAGTCTCTCCCTCTCCGTTACCCTCTGAATCCCAGACTCTCCCTCTCCGTTCCCCTCTGAATCCCAGTCTCTCCCTCTCTCTTACCCTCTGAATCCCAGTCTCTCCCTCTCCGTTACCCTCTGAATCCCAGACTCTCCCTCTCCGTTACCCTCTGAGTCCCAGTCTCTCCCTCTCTCTTGCCCTCTGAGTCCCAGTCTCTCCCTCTCTGTTACCCTCTGAATCCCAGTCTCTCCCTCTCCGTTACCCTCTGAGTCCCAGTCTCTCCCTCTCTCTTACCCTCAGAGTCCCAGTCTCTCCCTCTCTGTTACCCTCTGAATCCCAGACTCTCCCTCTCCGTTACCCTCTGAGTCCCAGTCTCTCCCTCTCTCTTACCCTCTGAGTCCCAGGCTCTCCCTTTATGTTACCCTCTGAATCCCAGTCTCTCCCTCTATGTTACCCTCTGAGTCCCAGTCTCTCCCTCTCCGTTACCCTCTGAATCCCAGTCTCTTCCTCTCTCTTACCCTCTGAATCCCAGTCTCTCCCTCTCCGTTACCCTCTGAATCCCAGTCTCTCCCTCTCTCTCACCCTCTGAATCCCAGTCTCTCCCTCTCCGTTATCCTCTGAATCCCA
The DNA here is from genome assembly GCF_036365525.1 of Heterodontus francisci. Lineage (NCBI taxonomy): Eukaryota > Metazoa > Chordata > Chondrichthyes > Heterodontiformes > Heterodontidae > Heterodontus > Heterodontus francisci. The sequence continues at coordinate 545,875 of NW_027142119.1, forward strand.
GTCTCTCCCTCTATGTTACCCTCTGAGTCCCAGTCTCTCCCTCTCCGTTACCCTCTGAATCCCAGTCTCTCCCTCTCTCTTACCCTCTGAATCCCAGTCTCCCCCTCTCCGTTACCCTCTGAGTCCCAGTCTCTCCCTCTCTCTTACCCTCTGAATCCCAGTCTCTCCCTCTATGTTACCCTCTGAGTCCCAGTCTCTCCCTCTCCGTTACCCTCTGAATCCCAGTCTCTCCCTCTCTGTTACCCTCTGAATCCCAGTCTCTCCCTCTCTCTTACCCTCTGAGTCCCAGTCTCTCCCTCTCCGTTACCCTCTGAATCCCAGTCTCTCCCTCTCCGTTACCCTCTGAATCCCAGTCTCTCCCTCTCTCTTACCCTCTGAATCCCAGTCTCTCCCTCTCTGTTACCCTCTGAATCCCAGTCTCTCCCTCTCCGTTACCCTCTGAATCCCAGTCTCTCCCTCTCTGTTACCTGACCAGAGCTTTATAAATGTTCAGCGCACCCTCTCGGCTTTTGTACTCACTGTATACAGTGTAAATTGTGGTATTCCCCAGGGGTTTTGATTAGGACCACTGAGCTTATTGATATATGAATGACTTCGACTTGGGTTTACAGGGCATAACTTCAACATTGTGCCATCTGCAATGTAATAAACAGTGAAGGGAATAGGAGTAGACTTCAGGAGGATAGAGGCAGTCTGGTGAAATGGTCAGACACATAGCAGGTTAACTTCAATGCTGAGAAATGTCAAATGATGCATTTTGGAAGGAAGGCTGAGGAGAAGCGATATAAACTAAATGGTACAATGTTAAAATGGGTGCAGGGACAGAGAGATCTGGGATTTCATTTGTGTCACTTTTTACATCTAAAAGATTCAATTTGGGGCTTGCAATCTCTAAATTGAATTTAGCTTTATCCTGAAAAGTGTTAACAAACATGTTGGGAAATGTGTCAAAAGCTGTTTCCATTCAGACATTCCTGCATTGTGGAAGTGTGAGCTGTCTTTGCAGAGACAGGAAATAGAGTTGTTTGAATGGACCTGCAGGTTTTAGTTGATGCAATAAGGTGAGAATTTGAATTGTGTCCCTTGCAGATACACAGAATTGAAGGTATTTACACAACACCACATGAAGTAGTTTACCAATGTCTGACAAACTTCAAAGACTTCAAACACATGGAAGAAGAGGAGAAGGGAACAATATACAAAACCTCAGTCAGTCAGAAAACAGCAGTAGGAAAATGAATCTCTTTTTATGGGTTTTAATTTGAAGGCCTGAGCTGATGATTGAAAAAGCAGGAGTTCAAATCCCACACAGGGCTGTTGTGAATTTGAATTCTATTTTTTCTTTCAAAAAACATAAATCTGGAGTTAAAAAGCCTCTAGGATGGAATGATTCACTCCTGTCTACTAGTGCAAAGCCCGTGTGTGTCTCAGTTTTGCTGTATTTATTAATGATTTAAGATGATGAGGTAGAATACAACATACCCAAGTTTACCAATGACACAAAAATAGGCAGCATTGTAAGCAGTGTAGCTGGAAGCATCAAATTACAAAGAGATATTAATATCTTAAATAAATGGGCAAAACTGTGGCAGTTAGATTTCCATGTCAGCAAAAAAAGACTAGAACAGAGTACTTTATAAATGGTGCAAAGCTAGAAACACTGGAGGTTGAAAGAGACTTGAGGGGTTTGTGTCCATTTGAGTGCAATGTAGATTTACTAGAATGATAACTGGACTCCAAGGGTTAAATTACGAGGTGATATTACACAAACTAGGGATTTATTGCCTGGAATTTAGGAGGATCAAGGTGATTTGTTCAAAGATGTTGAGATATTAAGGGGAACTGATGGGGTTGTTTGGGAGAAACTATTTCAGCAACTTGGGAACATCGGAACAGGAGTAGGCCATTCAGCCCATCGAGCCTGCTCTGCCATTCAATACGATCATGGCTGATCATCCACTTCAATGCCTTTTTCCCAGACTGAGCTTCCACAGCCCACTGGGGTAGAGAATTCCAAAGATTCACAACACTCTGAGTAAAAATCCGCCACTCCAGGCTAAAGGTGGCAGTAGTTTGGAACGTGTCTTCTGCACGCAAACATTGATGCAAAATCAATTGTCATTTTTAAATCGAAGGTTGATCTCATCAAATGCCTTTTGAAAATTGAAATATTCTTCTTTCGCGCTCTGTCCCTGAGTCACTCTGTTTCTGTGTGTGTGTGTTTCTGTGTGTGTGTGTTTCTGTGTGTGTGTGTTTCTGTGTGTGTGTGTTTCTGTGTGTGTGTGTGTTTCTGTGTGTGTGTGTGTTTCTGTGTCTGTGTGTTTCTGTGTCTGTGTGTTTCTGTGTGTGTGTGTTTCTGTGTGTGTGTGTTTCTGTGTGTGTTTCTGTGTGTGTGTGTTTCTGTGTGTGTGTGTTTCGGTGTGTGTGTGTGTTTCTGTGTGTGTGTGTGTTTCTGTGTGTCTGTGTCTGTGTGTTTGTTTCTGTGTGTCTGTGTGTGTCTATGTCTGTTTCTCTCTCCTCTCTCAGACCCTTTGTAAAGCTCCACATACATCAGTTTGCCATTTGAAGTCAGCTGCTTTTGGTTTCACCGCATCTGCAGAGGTTACACTTCCTTATGCAGGCTGGTAAGAAACATGTATTCCGCAGTTGGCTCCAATGTTCCCGTGAAAATTTAGATGTTGTGCGTGCCCAGTTTTTTTAACGTGAGCTGTCCCTTGAAATCTTTGAAGAATCTTTGAAGACGTGTGCTATTTATTGTGGAACAGGATCTGCGTGGGACCTTTGAGGCTGCTGCACGCAGATTTGCAGGAACATTGACCAACACTCTCCATCCCAATCTCTTCCTCTTTCTCTCTGGTACTCTCTCCCCATTGCAATCCTTCCCTCTCTCTCTTATTCTCCATATCTATCCCTGTTCTTTCTCACTGTTACTCTCTCCATCTGGATGGAGGAGGAGAAAGAGAGGCATATACAGAGGCAGCTTTACTCTGTATCAAACCCCACAGTGTACCTGCCCCCTAGATCGAGACTTCCCCACAAGGGGAACATCCTCCCAGCATCCGCCCTGTAAAGTCCCCTCAGAATCTTGTATGTTTCAATAAGATCACCTCTCATTCTTCTAAACTCCAATGAGTATAGGCCCAACCTGTTCCACCATTCCTCAAAGATAACCCCTTCATCCCAGGAATCAGCCGAGTGAACCTTCTCTGAACTGATTCCAATGCATCCAGGCCTGACCATTTATCCACTTTCAAAGCTGCCAAACACCTTCATATTTCCCCTCTCACTCTGTTTATCCCATCCAATATTTCACACTCCTCCTCTTTAACTACAATCTCTGCATCGTTCCCACTCTTTTATAAAGAGGGACACAGAGAATTCATTAAGAACCATTCCCACATCTCCCACCTCCACAGGTAGGAGGAAGGAGGAGAGGCAATCTAAACTAAAGGATATAGTTATAAAGGGGCTAACATTCTCTGCCTCTTCCTTTGCTCTAATATAATCCTTGATTTCTATCATTAACAATGGTTGGAACAATTTACTGAGGTTCTGTCAAGGCTTACTCACATTCTTTATCTGTGTCTCTCTGTCCCAGAGAGATGGTGAAGAAACTATTGATGTGTTTCGTTCTGTTAAGTTTGATGTCAATGTTTCCCCAGGATGTTGACGCTGGGGGATTCAGCGATGGGATAATGCTTTGAATGCCAAGGGGAGGTGGTTGGATTCTCTCATGTTGCAGATGGTCATTGCCTGGCACTTGTGTGACGTGAATGTTACTTGTCACTGGTCGGCCCACACCTGAATGTTGTCCGGGTCTTGGTGCATGTGGCTCTGGATTGCTTCATTATCTGAGGCAAAATACTGTGGATGCTGGAAATCTGGAAAGCATCGAGCTGAATCACTAACTCTGTTTCTCTCTCCACAGATGCTGCCTGACCTGCTCAGTATTTCCAGCACTTCCTGCTGGGATTTCATTATCTGAGGAGGTGTGAATGGAACTGAACACTGTGCAATCAACAGTGAACATCCCTACTTCTGACCTTACGATGGAGGGCAGGTCATTGAGGAAGCAGCTGAAGATGGTTGAGCCTCGGACACTAACCTGAGGAACTCCTGCAGTGATGTCCTGAGACTACGATGATTGACCTCCAACAACCACAACCATCTTCCTTTGTGCTCGGTATGAGTCCAACCAGCAGATTCCCACTGACTTCAGTTTTACTCGGGCTCCTCGATGTCACACTCGGTCAAACGCTGCCTTGATGTTAAGGTCAGTCTCTCTTCCCAGTAGCAGACAGGAGTGAATCATTCCCTTTGACCCGTTGTACACTGAACAAGCTGTGCTTCTTCACAGCATGATACAGGACTGTACACGGCCGATTAATGTAGCCCATCAAACACTCCCAGAGCAGGTTCAGCACAGCTTAGGAATAGAGTACAGTTCCTTCAACATTCTCTCTCTGTCTTCCTCTCTCTGTCTCTCCCTCCTGCTATCTCTGACACGAGGAGAGAGACAGAGGGAGAGAGGGTTAGATATGGAGACAGAGAGAGTGTTGTGGAGAGGGACGAGGTTGGAGAGAGAGAGATTGCGGGGTCGATTGAAAGGGAGAATGTAAGAGAAATTAATTTGATGTAATCCTTCACAAACATTTAAGAGCTAGGTATGGAGACAGAAACATCGGGAGAGATCTCTGTCTCTCTCTCTGTCTCTCCATCTGTCTTTCCCTCCCTGTCACTCCCTCTCTCTCCTTCTATCTCTGTCTCTCTATCTCTCTGTCCCTCCATCTGTCTTTCCCTCCCTGACACTCCCTCTCTCTCCTTCTATCTGTATCACTGCCTCTCTCTCTCGCTGTCCTCCATCTGTCTTTCCCTCTCTGTCACTCCCTCTCTCTCCTTCTTTCTCTGTCTCTCTCTCTATCCCTCCATCTGTCCGACCTCCCTGTCACTCCATCTCTCTCCTTCCAACTCTGCCTCTCTCTCTGTCTGTCTCACCATCTGTCTTTCCCTCTCTGTCTCTCCTTCTCTCTCTCTCTGTCTCTCCATCTGTCCTCACCCACCCCTCACTCCCTCCCTCTCCTTCTATCTCTCTCTCTGCCTCTCTCTCTGTCTCTCTCTCTGTCCCTCCAGCTGTCTTTCCCTCTCTGTCTCTCCGTCTTTCTCCGTCTATCTCTGTCTCTGCCTGTCTCTCTGTCTCTCTCTCTGTCCCTCCATCTGACTTTCTCTCTCTGTCTCTCCCTCTCTCTCCTTCTATCTCTGTCTCTCTCTCTGTCTCTCTATCAGTCTTTCCCTCTCGGTATCTCCCTCTCTCTCCTTCTCTCTCTGTCTCTGCCTCTCTCTCTGTCTCTCCCTCTGTCCCTCCATCTGTCTTTCCCTCTCTGTCACTCCCTCTCTTTCCTTCTATCTCTGTTTCTCTCTCTGTTCCTCCATTTCTCTTGCCCTCTCTGTCACTCCCTCTCTCCTTCTCTCTGTCTGTCCCTCTCTCTCCTTCTCTCTCTCTCTCTCTGTCCCTCCAGCTGTCTCCCCCCCGCCCCCCAGTCACTCCCTCTCTCTCCTTCTATCTCTCTCTCTGCCTCTCTCTCTGCCTCTCTCTCTGCCTGTCTCTCTGTCTCTCTCTCTGTCCCTCCATCTGACTTTCTCTCTCTATCACTCCCTCTCTCTTCTTCTATCTCTGTCTCTCTCTCTGCTATCACTGACACGAGGAGAGAGACAGAGGGAGGGAGGGTTCGATATGAAGGCATAGAGAGAGCTGTAGAGAGGGACAAACTTGGAGAGAGAGAGATTGTTGAGGTGGATGAAGAGGATAATGTAAGATATATTAATTTGATGTAATCCTTCACTGCTGTGCACACAAACTTATTTGAGATATGGATGGAGAGAAAGAAAACATCGGGAGGGGGAGAAATGGAGATGAAGTTGGGGCCCAGGCGGACACTTTTGATGATCCAGAAGGAATAGCCTCCATTTTAAATAGTCAGCAAGCTGACTACCCACCCCCCTCCCCCACACCGTCACTCCATCTCTCTCCTTCTATCTCGGTCTCTGTCTCTCTCTCTCTGTCTCTCTCTCTATCCCTCCATCTGCCTTTCTCTCTCTGTCACTCCCTGTCTCTCCTTCCATCTCTGCCTCTCTCTCTCTGTCCCTACATCTGTCTACCCCCCACCTCACTCCCCGTCACTCGATCTCTCTCCTTTGATCTCTGTCTCTGCCTCTCTCTGTCTCTCTCTCTATCCCTCCATCTTTCCTTCAGTCCCTGTCACTCCATCTCTCTCCCTGTCTCTCTCTCTCTCTCTGTCCCTCCATCTGTCTTTCCCTCCCTGACACTCCCTCTCTCTCCTTCTCTCTCTGTCTCACTCTCTGCCCCTCCATGTGTCTTTCCCACGCTGTCTCTCTCTCTCTCTCTTTCCAACTGCCTTTCCCTCTCTGTCTCTCCCTCTCTCTCCTTCTATCTCTGTCTCTCTCTCTGTCTCTCTATCAGTCTTTCCCTCTCGGTATCTCCCTCTCTCTCCTTCTCTCTCTCTCTCTGCCTCTCTCTCTGTCTCTCCCTCTGTCCCTCCATCTGTCTTTCCCTCTCTGTCACTCCCTCTCTTTCCTTCTATCTCTGTTTCTCTCTCTGTTCCTCCATTTCTCTTGCCCTCTCTGTCACTCCCTCTCTCCTTCTCTCTGTCTGTCCCTCTCTCTCCTTCTCTCTCTCACTCTCTGCCCCTCCATGTGTCTTTCCCACGCTGTCTCTCTCTCTCTCTCTTTCCAACTGCCTTTCCCTCTCTGTCTCTCCCTCTCTCTCCTTCTATCTCTGTCTCTCTCTCTGTCTCTCTATCAGTCTTTCCCTCTCGGTATCTCCCTCTCTCTCCTTCTCTCTCTGTCTCTGCCTCTCTCTCTGTCTCTCCCTCTGTCCCTCCATCTGTCTTTCCCTCTCTGTCACTCCCTCTCTTTCCTTCTATCTCTGTTTCTCTCTCTGTTCCTCCATTTCTCTTGCCCTCTCTGTCACTCCCTCTCTCCTTCTCTCTGTCTGTCCCTCTCTCTCCTTCTCTCTCTCACTCTCTGCCCCTCCATGTGTCTTTCCCACGCTGTCTCTCTCTCTCTCTCTTTCCATCTGTCTTTCCCTCCCTGTCACACCCTCTCTCTTCTTCCATCTCTGCCTCTCTCTCTGTCTCTCCAACTGCCTTTCCCTCTCTGTCTCTCCCTCTCTCTCCTTCTTTCTCTGTCTCTCTCTCTATCCCTCCATCTTTCCTTCAGTCCCTGTCACTCCATCTCTCTCCCTGTCTCTCTCTCTCTCTCTGTCCCTCCATCTGTCTTTCCCTCCCTGACACTCCCTCTCTCTCCTTCTCTCTCTGTCTCACTCTCTGCCCCTCCATGTGTCTTTCCCACGCTGTCTCTCTCTCTCTCTCTTTCCAACTGCCTTTCCCTCTCTGTCTCTCCCTCTCTCTCCTTCTTTCTCTGTCTCTCTCTCTCTCTGTCCCTCCATCTGTCTTTCCCTCTCTGTCTCTCCCTCTCTCCTTCTACCTCTGTCTCTCTCTCTCTCTCTTTCCATCTGTCTTTCCCTCCCTGTCACACCCTCTCTCTTCTTCCATCTCTGCCTCTCTCTCTGTCTCTCCAACTGCCTTTCCCTCTCTGTCTCTCCCTCTCTCTCCTTCTTTCTCTGTCTCTCTCTCTGTCCCTCCATCTGTCTTTCCCTCTCTCTCCTTCTATCTCTGTCTCTCTCTGTCTCTCCATCTGTCTTTCCCTCTCTGTCTCTCCCTCTCTCTCCTTCTCTCTATGTCTCTCTCTTTACCCCTCCATCTGTCCTTCCCTCTATGTCACTCCATTCTCTCCTTCTATCTCTGTCTCTGCCTCTCTCTCTGTCTCTCTCTCTATCCCTCCATCTGTCCTTCACTCCCTGTTATTCCCTCTCTCTCCTTCTCTCTCTGTCTCACTCTCTGCCCCTCCATGTGTCTTTCCCACGCTGTCTCTTTCTCTCTCTCTTTCCATCTGTCTTTCCCTCTCTGTCTCTCCCTCTCTCTCCTTCCATCTCTGCCTCTCTCTCTGTCTCTCCAACTGCCTTTCCCTCTCTGTCTCTCCCTCTCTCTCCTTCTTTCTCTGTCTCTCTCTCTCTCTGTCCCTCCATCTGTCTTTCCCTCTCTGTCTCTCCCTCTCTCTCCTTCTACCTCTGTCTCTCTCTCTCTCTCTTTCCATCTGTCTTTCCCTCCCTGTCACACCCTCTCTCTCCTTCCATCTCTGCCTCTCTCTCTGTCTCTCCAACTGCCTTTCCCTCTCTGTCTCTCCCTCTCTCTCCTTCTTTCTCTGTCTCTCTCTCTGTCCCTCCATCTGTCTTTCCCTGTCTGTCTCTCCCTCTCTCTCCTTCTATCTCTGTCTCTCTCTGTCTCTCCATCAGTCTTTCCCTCTCTGTCTCTCCCTCTCTCTCCTTCTCTCTATGTCTCTCTTTATCCCTCCATCTGTCCTTCCCTCTATGTCACTCCATTCTCTCCTTCTATCTCTGTCTCTGCCTCTCTCTCTGTCTCTCTCTCTATCCCTCCATCTGTCCTTCACTCCCTGTTATTCCCTCTCTCTCCTTCTCTCTCTGTCTCACTCTCTGCCCCTCCATGTGTCTTTCCCACGCTGTCTCTCTCTCTCTCTCTCTTTCCATCTGTCTTTCCCTCTCTGTCTCTCCCTCTCTCTCCTTCCATCTCTGCCTCTCTCTCTGTCTCTCCAACTGCCTTTCCCTCTCTGTCTCTCCCTCTCTCTCCTTCTTTCTCTGTCTCTCTCACTCTCTGTCCCTCCATCTGTCTTTCCCTCTCTGTCTCTCCCTCTCTCTCCTTCTACCTCTGTCTCTCTCTCTCTCTCTCTTTCCATCCGTCTTTCCCTCCCTGTCACACCCTCTCTCTCCTTCCATCTCTGCCTCTCTGTCTCTCCAACTGCCTTTCCCTCTCTGTCTCTCTCTCTCTCTCTCCTTCTTTCTCTGTCTCTCTCTCTGTCCCTCCATCTGTCTTTCCCTCTCTGTCTCTCCCTCTCTCTCCTTCTATCTCTGTCTCTCTCTCTCTGTCTCTCCATCAGTCTTTCCCTCTCTGTCTCTCCCTCTCTCTCCTTCTCTCTATGTCTCTCTCTTTATCCCTCCATCTGTCCTTCCCTCTATGTTACTCCATTCTCTCCTTCTATCTCTGTCTCTGTCTCTCTCTCTATCCCTCCATCTGTCCTTCACTCCCTGTCATTCCATCTCTCTCCTTCTCTCTCTGTCTCTCTCTCTCTGTCCCTCCATCTGTCTTTCCCTCCCTGTCACTCCATCTCTCTCCTTCCATCTCTGCGTCTCTCTCTCTCTCTGTCTCTCCAACTGCCTTTCCCTCTCTGGTTAACTAACAGGAAGCAGAGAGTGGGGATAAATGAGTGCTATTCTGGTTGGCAATCAGTCACTAGTGGTGTGCCTCAGGGATCGGTGTTGGGACCACAATTATTTCCAATTTATATCGATGATTTGGAGTTGGGGACCACGTGTAGGGTGTTAAAGTTTGCAGATGACACTAAGATGAGTGGCAGAGCAAAGTGTGCAGATGACTGTGAAACTTTGCAGAGGAACATAGATACATTGAGTGAGTGGGCAAAGGTCTGGCAGATGGAATACAATGTTAATAAATGTGAAGTTATTCATTTCGGTAGGAGTAACAGTAAAAAGGATTATTACTTGAATGGTAAAAAGTTGCAGCATGCTGCTATGCAGAGGGACCTGGGTGTCCTTGTGCATGAATCGCAAAAGGTTGGTCTGCAGGTCCAGCAAGTAATTAGGAAGGCAAATGGAATTTTGTCCTTCATTGCTAAAGGGATTGAGTTTAAAAGCAGAGATGTTATGTTGCAGCTGTATAAGGTACTGGTGAGGCCGCACCTGGAGTACTGTGTGCAGTTTTGGTCTCCTTACTTGAGAAAGGATGTATGGCACTGGAGAGGGTGCAGAGGAGATTCACTCGGTTGATTCCAGAGTTGAGGGGGTTGGTTTATGAGGAGAGACTGAGTAGATTGGGATTATATTCATTGGAATTCAGAAGAATGAGGGGGGATCTTATAGAAACTGAAATTGAAATATTATAGAAATTGAAATATTCTTCTGTCACTCTCTGTCCCTTGGGCAGTCTGTTTGTGTGTGTGTCTGTGCATGTCGGTCTCTGTGTGTCTGTGTGTCTCTGTGTGTCTGTGCATGTCGGTCTGTGTGTGTGGTTCTGTGTGTGTGTGGTTCTGTGTGTGTGGTTCTCTGTGTGTGGGTGTGTGTGTCTGTCTGTGTCTATGCCTGTTTCTCTCTCCTCTCTCAGAACCTCAGTAAAACTCCACATACATCAATTTGCTATTTTAATTTGGCTGCTTTTGGTGATACCACAACTGCAGAGGGTGCACTTCCTTCTGCAGGCTGGTAGGAAACCCATATCCCGCTCTTTAACGGCATATTCTGTCTGCTTTGTATACTAAATTGATTAATCCCTAATAATTGATCAAATCTGACATTGATTACTGTTTGAAAGTCTCCAGGTTTACTTTCCTCCCAGGGCTGATTAAAAGTTAGAGTTTCCCTCAGTGTTTTGGAAATATCAAACCCTGATCCCACACCCAGTAAAGTATTTTACATGATGGGACGCTGCAAATGTTGTTATACTCAGTGCGCACGGTACCTTCATGTTGTAATAAGATGTTATAATCTCTATTCAGATAACTCTCATGCCACAGGGGCAAAATTTCACTGGGTCAACATTCTGACCAAACACTAAAACATTACAGAAAGCGAGGCTCACAAATTCAACACAAGTTTCCTTTTCTGTGTCTCGCTGGTCTGTTCTGATTTTCTGTTGGGTGACATCAGCCTAGATTTTGTGTTCAGACCTGAACCCACAAACGTATAACTCAGAGGCAGGATTATTACCCACTGAGCTGCAGCTGGCTCCAATGTTCCCAGAAAATTTAGTTGTTGTGCACGGCAAGTTGTTTTTGTCCCACGTGCAGTCCCTTTAAATTTTTAAGAATCTTCGAAGACGTGTGTTATTTATCACGGAACAGGACCTGCGTGGTACCTTCCAGGCTGCTGCACACAGCTTTGCAGAAACACTGACCGACACCCTCCATCCCAATCTCTTCCTCTCTGGTAATCTCTCCCCATTGCTATCCTTCCCTCTCTCTGTTATTCCCTCTCTATATCTATCCCTGTCTTTCTCACTGTTACTCTCTCCATCTGGATGGAGGAGGAGAAAGAGAGGCATATATAGAGGCAGCTTTACTCGGTATCTAACCCCACACTGTACTTGTCCTGCGAGTGTTTTCTAGAACAGAGAGGACAGAGATTTGCTCTGCAGATAACTCCATTCTGTACTTGGCTTGGCAGCATTTGAAGGGACAGTTTAGACGGAGCTTTACTCTGTATCCCTGGAATTTTGAAGTGTAAGGGGTGTTTATTTCAGTTTGGTTTTCAGATACAGCACTTATACAGGCCCTTCGGCCCGCCCAGTCTGTGCCGGCCATCAACCACCCATTTTATACTAATCCTTTCAGGCAGTGGGTTCCAGACACCCACCAGCCACTGGGTGAAGAAACTATTGATGTGTTTCGTTCAGTTGAGTTTGATGTCAATGTTTCCCCAGGATGTTGATGCTGGGGGATTCAGCGATGGGATAATGCTTTGAATGCCAAGGGGAGGTGGTTGGATTCTCTCTTGTTGCAGATGGTCATTGCCTGGCACTTGTGTGACATGAATGTTACTTGTCACTGGTCGGCCCAAACCTGAATGTTGTCCGGGTCTTGGTGCATGTGGCTCTGGATTGCTTCATCATCTGAGGCAAAATACTGTGGATGCTGGAAATCTGGAAAGCATCGAGCTGAATCACTAACTCTGTTTTTCTCTCCACAGATGCTGCCTGACCTGCTCAGTATTTAAAGCACTTTCTGCTGGGATCTCAGCTGAAGATGGCTGGGCTGAGGACACTACCCTGATAAACTCCTGCAGTGATGTCCTGGGACTGAGAAGATTGACTTCCAACAACCACAACCATCTTCCTTTGTGCTCGGTATGATTCCAACCAGTGGAGAGATTTCCCCCGATTCCCACTGACTTCAGTTTTACTCTGTCTCCTCGATGTCACACTTGGTCAAACGCTGCCTTGATGTTAAGGTCAGTCTCTCTTCCCAGTAGCAGACAGGAGTGAATCGTTCCCTTTGACCCGTTGTACACTGAACAAGCTGTGCTTCTTCACAGCCTGATACAGGACTGTACACGGCCCATTAATGTAGCCCATCAAACACTCCCAGAGCAGGTTCAGCACAGCTTAGGAACAGAGTACAGTTCCTTCAACATTCTCTCTCTGTCTCTCCCTCCTGCTATCTCTGACATTAGGAGAGAGACAGAGGGAGAGAGGGTTAGATATGAAGGCAGAGAGAGTGCTGTAGAGAGGGACATATTTGGAGTGAGAGGTTGTTGAGGTGGATGAAAAGAAACACCCGCACAATGATATTGGTTGTGCAAATTTCATGCTGGTTTATTGGTTAATTTTTAAATCTGTGATTGATAGATTCCTGTTAACCAAAGGTATTAAGAGATAAGGGGCAAAGGCAGGATATATGGTGTAAGTTACATCACAGATCAGCCAAGATCTCATTTGATGCCGGAACAGGGCTGTGTGGTTGAATTGCATCCTCCTCTTCCAATATCCCCTGTGAAGTATCCTTCTATCTCTTTTAGTCACCCTGTCAGTCCATGTCTCTCTGTTTCTCTTTTTCTGTCTCTCTCTCTCTGTCTGTCTCTATCGGACAGTGTAGAGTGAGATTCACTCTGTATCCACCCCATGATGTTCCTGCCCTGGGAGTGTGTGATGGGACAGTGTAGAGGGAAATTTACTCTGTGTCAAACCCAACATTGTGCTTGGCTTGGGAATGTTTAATGGGACAGTGTAGCTGGAGATTTACTCTGTATCCCTGGAATTTTGAATTCTCAGGTGTGATTTGATGATTGTTTTCAAGATAATAAGGGAAACTGATAGGGTGGACAGAGAGTAACAATTCCCACTGGCTGCAGAGTCTAGAACATGGGGGCATAGTCTAAAAATATAAACCTAGTCAAAAAACCTTTCAGGAGTGAAATGAAGAAACACTTCAACACACCAGGTGTGGTATCAGTTTGAAACTCTCTTCCACAATCAGCAATTGATGCTGAGACACTTGTTAATTTTTAAATCTGAGTTTGAGAGACTTTTGTTAACCAAAGGTATTAAGGGACAAAGATAGGTACATGGACTGAGATCACACATCAGCCATGAGCTCATTGAATGACAGAACAGGGTTGAGGGGCCAAATGGCCTCCTCCTCTTCCTCTGTCCTGCGACAAATATCCTGCTATCACTCTCTGTGTCTTGGTCTCTGTCTCCCTCTTTGTCTCTCTTTCTGTCTGTCTGTCTGTCTGTCTCTCTCTCCTCTCATCTGTGGAAATCCACACACATCAGTCAGCCATTTTAGGTTCATTTTCAGTGGCCATTTTATGTTACCACAACACTGGGACATTTATCGCTGTCTATCCCAAACCATCTCTCTTTGTAGTCTATTTGTGTTCTCCTCACAGCTTATTGTCCCACCTAACCTAGTATCTCTCTCCTTTGCTCCGTCTCACTCACACACTCTCCCCCCCATCTCTCTCCCCCCCATTTCTCTCTCCCCCCATTTCTCTCTCCGCCCACCCCCTGTAATCTCTCTTTAAGTGTCCTGTTATCACATCCTTTATTATAGATTCGAGCATTTTCCCAATGACTGATGTTAGACGAACAGGTCTTTAGTTCCCCATTTTCTCTCTCCTTCCTTTTGTAAATAGTGGGGTTACATTTGCTACCTTCTAATCTGCCTCTCCCACACTGCCTCTGTCCCTCGCTATCTGTCTTATCCCCCTCTCTCTCTCGCTATCTCTCCCTCTCTGTCTTTTTCGCTCTCTCGCTCTCTCACTCCCTCTCTCTCTCTACCTCTGTCCATGTCTCAATTTGTGCCTCCCTCACACCATCTCTCCCTCTCTCTCTGTCTCTCTCTAGCTCTCTGTCTGCCTCTCTATGTCTGCCTCTCTGTGTCTCCTTCTCTCTCTGTGCCTCTCTCACTCTCTATCTGTCTCTCCCCCAGCTCTCTCTCTCTGTCTCTCCCTCTCTCTCTTTCTCAACCTCTGTCCATGTCTCAATTTGTGCCTCCCTCAGACCATCGCTCCCTCTCTCTGTCTCTCTCTATCTCTCTCTCTGCCTCTCTCTCTCTCTGCCTCTCCCTCTCTATCTCTCCCTTTCTCCCTCTCGCTGCCTCTGTCCACGTCTCAGTTTGTGTCTCCCCCACACCATCTCTCCCTCCCTCTCTCCCTCCCTCTCTCTCTCTGTCTCTTTCTCCCTCCCTCTCTCCCTCTCTCCCTCCCTCTCTGTCTCTGTCTCAGAGTTACAGCTCAGATGATTAACCTCTTTATCCATGTGTTATGAACACGGGACCTTGTCTCTCTCCCATTTTCTAGGATGTTGCCAGGACTGGAGAATTGAAGCTATGAGGATAGGCAGGGGTTGTTGTCCTTGGAACAGAGAAGGCTGAGGGGAGATCTGATTGAAATGTACAAAATTTTGAGGGTCCTGGATAGAGTGGAGGTGAAGGGCAGAGAACCATAGCAGAAAGGTCAGTGACGAGGGGGCATAGATTTAAAGTGATTGGTCGAAAAATTAGAGGGGAGTTGAGGAAAACCTTTTTCACCCAGAGGGTCGCGATGGTCTGGAACTCACTGCCTGAAAGGGTAGTTGAGGCAGAGACCCTCAACTCATTCAGAAGGAGTCTGGATAGGCACCTCAAGTGCGGTAAGCTGCAGTGCTCGGACCAAATGCTGGAAGGTGGGATTAGAATAGGTTGATCGTTTTTCGGCTGGCACAGAGAGAATGGGCCAAGTGGCCACTTTCTGTGCCTTAAAATTTCTATGTCGCCCTTGCCAACTCTATTTTTCCCTCTGTTACTCTCTGAATCTCAGTCTCTCCCTCTCTGTTACCCTCTGAATCCGAGTCTCTCCCTCTCTGTTACTCTCTGAATTCCAGTCTCTCCCTCTCTGTTACCCTCTGAATCCCAGTCTCTCCCTCTCTGTTACCCTCTGAATCCGAGTCTCTCCCTCTCTGTTACTCTCTGAACTCCAGTCTCTCCCTCTCTGTTACCCTCTGAATCCCAGTCTCTCCCTCTCTGTTACCCTCTGAATCCCAGACTCTCCCTCTCTGTTACCTTCTGAATCCCAGTCTCTCCCTCTCTGTTACCCTCTGAATCCCAGTCTCTCGCTCTCTGTTAACCTCTGAATCCCAGTCTCTCCCTCTCTGTTACCCTCTGAATCCCAGACTCTCCCTCTCTGTTACCCTCTGAATCCCAGACTCTCCCTCTCTGTTACCTTCTGAATCCCAGTCTCTCCCTCTCTGTTACCCTCTGAATTCCAGTCTCTCCCTCTCTGTTACCCTCTGCATTCCAGTCCTTCCCTCTCTGTTACCCTCTGAATCCCAGTCTCTCCCTCTCTGTTACCCTCTGAATCCCAGTCTCTCCCTCTCTCTTACCCTCTGAGTCCCAGACTCTCCCTCTCTGTTACCCTCTGAATCCCAGTCTCTCCCTCTCTGTTTCCCTGTGAATCCCAGACTCTCCCTCTCTGTTACCGTCTGAATCCCAGTCTCTCCCTCTCTGTTTCCCTCTGAATCCCAGACTCTCCCTCTCTGTTACCCTGTGAATCCCAGACTCTCCCTCTCTGTTACCCTCTGAATCCCAGTCTCTCCCTCTCCGTTACCCTCTGAATCCCAGTCTCTCCCTCTCTCTTACCCTCTGAGTCCCAGTCTCTCCTTCTCCGTTGCCCTCTGAATCCCAGTCTCTCCCTCTCTCTTACCCTCTGAATCCCAGTCTCTCCCTTTCCGTTACCTCTGAATCCCAGTCTCTCCCTCTCTCTTACCCTCTGAATCCCAGTCTCTCCCTCTCTGTTACCCTCTGAATCCCAGTCTCTCCCTCTCTGTTACCTGACCAGAGCTTTATAAATGTTCAGCGCACCCTCTCGGCTTTTGTACTCACTGTATACAGTGTAAATTGTGGTATTCCCCAGGGGTTTTGATTAGGACCACTGATCTTATTGATATATGAATGACTTAGACTGGGGTTTACAGGGCACAACTTCAACATTGTGCCATTTGCAATGTAATAAACAGTGAAGGGAATAGGAGTAGACTTCAGGAGGATAGAGGCAGTCTGGTGAAATGGTCAGACACATAGCAGGTTAACTTCAATGCTGAGAAATGTCAAATGATGCATTTTGGAAGGAAGGCTGAGGAGAAGCGATATAAACTAAATGGTACAATGTTAAAATGGGTACAGGGACAGAGAGAACTGGGATTTCATTTGTGTCACTTTTTACATCTAAAAGATTCAATTTGGGGCTTGCAATCTCTAAGTTGAATTTAGCTTCATCCTGAAAAGTGTTAGCAAACATGTTGGGAAATGTGTCAAAAGCTGTTTCCATTCAGACATTCCTGCATTGTGGAAGTGTGAGCTGTCTTTGCAGAGACAGGAAATAGAGTTGTTTGAATGGACCTGCAGGGTTTAGTTGATGCAATAAGGTGAGAATTTGAATTGTGTCCCTTGCAGATCCACAGAATTGAAGGTATTTACAGAACACCACATGAAGTAGTTTCCCAATGTCTGACAAACTTCAAAGACTTCAAACACATGGAAGAAGAGGCGAAGGGAACAATATACAAAACCTCAGACCGTCAGACAACAGCAGGAGGAAAATGAATCTCTTTTTATGGGTTTTAATTTGAAGGCCTGAGCTGATGATTGAAAAAGTAGGAGTTCAAATCCCACGCTGGGCTGTTGTGAATTTGAATTCTATTTTTTTTTTAAAAAAACATAAATCTGGAGTTAAAAAGCCTCTAGGTTGGAATGATTCACTCCTGTCTACTGGTGCAAAGCCTGTGTGTGTCTCAGTTTGCTGTATTTGTTAACAATTTAAGATGTTGTGGTAGAATGCAACATACCCAAGTTTACCAATGACACAAAAATAGGCAGCATTGTAAGCAGTGTAGCTGGAAGCAGAACATTGCAAAGAGATATTAATATCTTAAAGAGATGGGCAAAACTGTGGCAGTTAGATTTCCATGTCAGCAAAAAAAGACTAGAACAGAGTACTTTATAAATGGTGTAAAGCTAGAAATACTGGAGGTTCAAAGAGACTTTGGGGGGTCCATGTCCATTTGAGTGCAGTGTAGATTTACCAGAATGATAACTGGACTCCAAGGGTTAAATTACGAGGTGATATTACACAAACTAGGGATATATTGCCTGGAATTTAGGAGGATCAAGGTAATTTGTTCAAAGCTGTTGAGATATTAAGGGGAACTGATGGGGTAGTTTGGGAGAAACTATTTCAGCAGCTTGGGAACATAGGAACAGGAGTAGGCCATTCAGCCCATCGAGCCTGCTCCGCCATTCAATACGATCCTGGCTGATCATCCACTTCAATGCCTTTTTCCCAGACTGAGTTTCCACAGCCCACTGGGGTAGAGAATTCCAAAGATTCACAACCCTCTGAGTAAAAATCCGCCACTCCAGGCTAAAGGTGGTAGTAGTTTGGAACGTGTCTTCTGCACGCAAACATTGATGCAAAATCAATTGTCATTTTTAAATCGAAGGTTGATCTCATCAAATTCCTTTTGAAAATTGAAATATTCTTCTTTCGCGCTCTGTCCCTGAGGCACTCTGTTTCTGTGTGTGTGTGTGTGTGTTTCTGTGTGTGTTTCTGTGTGTGTGTGTGTGTTTCTGTGTGTGTGTGTGTGTGTGTTTCTGTGTGTGTGTGTGTGTGTTTCTGTGTGTGTGTTTCTGTGTGTGTGTGTGTTTCTGTGTCTGTGTGTGTTTCTGTGTGTGTGTGTTTCTGTGTGTGTTTCTGTGTGTGTGTGTGTGTGTTTCTGTGTGTGTGTTTCTGTGTGTGTGTTTCTGTGTCTGTGTGTTTCTGTGTCTGTGTGTGTTTCTGTGTCTGTGTGTGTTTCTGTGTCTGTGTGTGTTTCTGTGTGTGTGTTTCTGTGTGTTTCTCTGTGTGTGTGTGTGTGTTTCTGTGTGTTTGTGTGTGTGTGTGTGTGTCTGTGTTTCTGTGTCTGTGTTTCTGTGTGTGTGTTTCTGTGTGTGTGTTTCTGTGTGTGTGTGTGTTTCTGTGTGTCTGTGTGTGTCTATGTCTGTTTCTCTCTCCTCTCTCAGACCCTTTATAAAGCTCCACATACATCAGTTTGCCATTTGAAGTCAGCTGCTTTTGGTTTCACCGCATCTGCAGAGGTTACACTTCCTTATGCAGGCTGGTAAGAAACATGTATTCCGCAGTTGGCTCCAATGTTCCCATGAAAATTTAGATGTTGTGCGTGCCCAGTTTTTTTAACGTGAGCTCTCCCTTGAAATCTTTGAAGAATCTTTGAAGACGTGTGCTATTTATTGTGGAACAGGATCTGCGTGGGACCTTTGAGGCTGCTGCACGCAGATTTGCAGGAACATTGACCGACACTCTCCATCCCAATCTCTTCCTCTTTCTCTCTGGTACTCTCTCCCCATTGCAATCCTTCCCTCTCTCTCTTATTCTCCATATCTATCCCTGTTCTTTCTCACTGTTACTCTCTCCATCTGGATGGAGGAGGAGAAAGAGAGGCATATACAGAGGCAGCTTTACTCTGTATCAAACCCCACAGTGTACCTGCCCCCTAGTTCTAGACTTCCCCACAAGGGGAACATCCTCCCAGCATCCGCCCTGTAAAGTCCCCTCAGAATCTTGTATGTTTCAATAAGATCACCTCTCATTCTTCTGAACTCCAATGAGTATCGGCCCAACCTGTTCCACCATTCCTCAAAGATAACCCCTTCATCCCAGGAATCAGCCGAGTGAACCTTCTCTGAACTGATTCCAATGCATCCAGGCCTGACCATTTATCCACTTTCAAAGCTGCCAAACACCTTCATATTTCCCCTCTCACTCTGTTTATCCCATCCAATATTTCACACTCCTCCTCTTTAACTACAATCTCTGTATCGTTCCCCCTCTTTTATAAAGACGGACACAGAGAATTCATTAAGAACCATGCCCACATCTCCCACCTCCACAGGTAGGAAGAAGGAGGAGAGGCAATCTAAACTAAAGGATATAGTTATAAAGGGGCTAACATTCTCTGCCTCTTCCTTTACTCTAATATAATCCTTGATTTCTATCATTAGCAATGGTTGGAACAATTTACTGAGGTTCTGTCAAGGCTTACTCACATTCTTTATCTGTGTCTCTCTGTCCCAGAGAGATGGTGAAGAAACTATTGATGTGTTTCGTTCTGTTAAGTTTGATGTCAATGTTTCCCCAGGATGTTGACGCTGGGTGATTCAGCGATGGGATAATGCTTTGAATGCCAAGGGGAGGTGGTTGGATTCTCTCTTGTTGCAGATGCTCATTGTCTGGCACTTGTGTGACGTGAATGTTACTTGTCACTGGTCGGCCCAAACCTGAATGTTGTCCGGGTCTTGGTGCATGTGGCTCTGGATTGCTTCATTATCTGAGGCAAAATACTGTGGATGCTGGAAATCTGGAAAGCATCGAGCTGAATCACTAACTCTGTTTCTCTCTCCACAGATGCTGTCTGACCTGCTCAGTATTTCCAGCACTTCCTGCTGGGATTTCATTATCTGAGGAGGTGTGAATGGAACTGAACACTGTGCAATCAACAGTGAGCATCCCCACTTCTGACCTTACGATGGAGGGCAGGTCATTGAGGAAGCAGCTGAAGATGGATGGGCCGAGGACACTAACCTGAGGAACTCCTGCAGTGATGTCCTGGGACTGAGATGATTGACCTCCAACAACCACAACCATCTTCCTTTGTGCTCGGTATGAGTCCAACCAGCAGATTCCCACTGACTTCAGTTTTACTCGGGCTCCTCGATGTCACACTCGGTCAAACGCTGCCTTGATGTTAAGGTCAGTCTCTCTTCCCAGTAGCAGACAGGAGTGAATCGTTCCCTTTGACCCGTTGTACACTGAACAAGCTGTGCTTCTTCACAGCCTGATACAGGACTGTACACGGCCGATTAATGTAGCCCATCAAACACTCCCAGAGCAGGTTCAGCACAGCTTAGGAACAGAGTACAGTTCCTTCAACATTCTCTCTCTGTCTTCCTCTCTCTGTCTCTCCCTCCTGCTATCTCTGACACGAGGAGAGAGACAGAGGGAGAGAGGGTTAGATATGCAGACAGAGAGAGTGTTGTGGAGAGGGACGAGGTTGGAGAGAGAGAGATTGCGGGGTCGATTGAAAGGGAGAATGTAAGAGAAATTAATTTGATGTAATCCTTCACAAACATTTAAGAGCTAGGTATGGAGACAGAAACATCGGGAGAGATCTCTGCCTCTCTCTCTGTCTCTCTCTCTGTCACTCCATCTGTCTTTCCCTCCCTGTCACTCCCTCTCTCTGCTTCTATCTCTGTCTCTGCCACTCTCTCTGTCTCTCTCTCTCTGTCTCTCCATCTGTCTTTCCCTCCCTGTCACTCCCTCTCTCTCCTTCTATCTCTGTCTCTCTATCTCTCTGTCCCTCCATCTGTCTTTCCCTCCCTGACACTCCCTCTCTCTCCTTCTATCTGTATCACTGCCTCTCTCTCTCGCTGTCCTCCATCTGTCTTTCCCTCTCTGTCACTCCCTCTCTCTCCTTCTTTCTCTGTCTCTCTCTCTATCCCTCCATCTGTCCGACCTCCCTGTCACTCCATCTCTCTCCTTCCAACTCTGCCTCTCTCTCTCTCTCTCTCTCTCTGTCCCTCCATCTGTCTTTCCTTCTCAGTCTCTCCCTCTCTCTCCTTCTATCTCTACCTCTCCATCTGTCTTTCCCTCTCTGTCTCTCCTTCTCTCTCTGTCTCTCTCTCTGTCCCTCCATCTGCATTTCCCTCTCTGTCACTCCTTCGCTCTCCTATCTCTGTCTCTCTCTCTCTCTATCCCTCCATCTGCCCTTCCCTCCCTGTAACTCCTTCTCTCTCCCTGTCTCTCTCTGTCTGTCCCTCCATCTGTCTTTCGCTCTCTGTCTCTCCCTCTCTCTCCTTCTATCTCTGTCTCTCTCTCTGTCTCTCCATCTGTCTTTCCCCCCCTGTCTCTCCCCCTCTCACCTTCTCTCTCACCTTCTCTCTCTCTTTCTGCCTCTCTCTCTGCCTCTCTCTCTGCCTGTCTCTCTGACTCTCTCTCTGACTCTCTCTCTGTCCCGCCATCTGTCCGACCTCCCTGTCACTCCATCTCTCTCCTTCCAACTCTGCCTCTCTCTCTCTCTCTCTCTCTCTGTCCCTCCATCTGTCTTTCCTTCTCAGTCTCTCCCTATCTCTCCTTCTATCTCTACCTCTCCATCTGTCTTTCCCTCTCTGTCTCTCCTTCTCTCTCTGTCTCTCTCTCTGTCCCTCCATCTGCATTTCCCTCTCTGTCACTCCTTCGCTCTCCTATCTCTGTCTCTCTCTCTCTCTATCCCTCCATCTGCCCTTCCCTCCCTGTAACTCCTTCTCTCTCCCTGTCTCTCTCTGTCTGTCCCTCCATCTGTCTTTCGCTCTCTGTCTCTCCCTCTCTCTCCTTCTATCTCTGTCTCTCTCTCTGTCTCTCCATCTGTCTTTCCCCCCCTGTCTCTCCCCCTCTCACCTTCTCTCTCACCTTCTCTCTCTCTTTCTGCCTCTCTCTCTGCCTCTCTCTCTGCCTGTCTCTCTGACTCTCTCTCTGACTCTCTCTCTGTCCCGCCATCGGTCTTTCCCTCTCTGTCTCTCCCTCTCTCTCCTTCTATCTCTGTATCTCTCTCCGTCCCTCCATCTGTCTTTCCCTCTCTGTCTCTCCGTCTCTCTCCTTCTATCTCTGTCTCTCTCTCTGTCTCTCCATGTTAATCCCAGCACAGCAATGCTTTCAGACATCTCTTAGTTCATTTTAAACCTTTCATTCTTTCCCTGCAGTTTCAAAATATCAAACACTGATCAAACCCTCCCCCCTCAAACCCTCACACTAAACCCACAAAAAAGACAGAGGCGCAAGGGAAGAGCCAACTGTGTAACAGCCCCGACAATCACATTTCTCTGCAGCACCTATGGAAGAGCTTGTCACTCTAGAATTGGCCTTTATAGCCACTCCAGGCGCTGCTCCACAAACCACTGACCACCTCCAGGCACTTACCCATTGTCTCTCGAGATAAGGAGGCCAAAGAAGAAACTCACAATACAGGACTGGGCAGATAATGGGGATTGTTACTGAGGTTGTGTTTGGGGATTTTTACTGACATCAGTGTGGATTTTAAAGTGTGTCTCCCCTTCCCTCACATCTAAAGTCTCTCAGTGTTGTTGTGTGTTGACAGCTTTTCCAGTGTCCAGTCCCTTTCAACTTTTAATAAAATCTGTGGAACACAAATAAATGTAAAGTTTCTCCTACAAGCTGTTTTGTCCTCCCTCTTTCACTGTCTTTCTCTGTCACTGCCCTATCTCTCTCTCTCTGTCTCTCTACAGGACTGGGCAGACACTGGGGATTGTTACTGAGGTTCTGTTGGTAATTTTTACTGACATCAGTGTGGATTGTAAAATCTGTCTGTGTGTGTGTGTCTGTGTGTGTGTCTGTGTGTGTGTGTGTGTGTGTGTCTGTCCCTTCATGTATGTGTCTGTGTGTGTCTGGACGTGTGTGTGTGAGAGAGAGAGAATATCAGGGTCACCTCGCTCCATCTCTATCTCTCTCTCTCTGTCTCTCTACAGGACTGGGCAGACACTGGGGATTGTTACTGAGGTTCTGTTGGTCATTTTTATTGACATCAGTGTGGATTGTAAAATCTGTCTCTGTGTGTCTGTCTGTGTGTGTGTGTGTGTGTGTGTGTGTGTGTGTGTCTGTATGTGTGTGTGTGTGTCTGTCTGTCTGTCTGTGTGTGTCTCTGTCTGTCCCTTTATGTATGTGTCTGTGTGTGTCTGGACGTGTGTGTGTGAGAGAGAGAGAATATCAGGGTCACCTCGCTCCATCTCTATCTCTCCTTCTCTCTCTGTTTCTTCTTCTCTCTCCCTCTGTCAATCCGCCTCTCTCATAGAAACATAGAAAATAGGAGCAGGAGCAGGCCATTCGGCCCTTTGGGCCTGCTCCATCATTCAATAAAGATCATGACCGATGGTCTAATTCAGTACCCTGTTCCCACTTTCTCCCCATACCCCTTGATCCCTTTGACATTAAGAAATATATCTCTCTCCTCCATGAATATATTTAATGACTTGGCCTCCACTGCCTTCTGCGGTAGAGAATTCCACAGGTTCACCACCCTCTACCCCATCCATCTCTCCCCCTCTATCTCCGTCTCCACCCTCTATCTACCTCTCCCCCTCTATCTCCCTCTCCCCATCGATCTGTCTCTCGCCCTCTATCTCCCTATCCCCCCTCTATCTCACTCTCCCCATCGATCTGTCTCTCGCCCTCTATCTCACTCTCTCCCTCTCCCCCCTCTCTCTCCCTCTCCCCCTCTATCTCCCTCTGCCCCTCTATCTCCCTCTGCCCCTCTATCTCCCTCTGCCCCTCTATCTCCCTCTCCCCCTCTGTCTGTCTGTCTCCCCCTCTGTCTGTCTCCCCCTCTATCTATCTGTCTCTCTCCCTCTATCTGTCTCTCTCCCTCTATCTGTCTCTCCCCCCTCTATCTCCCTCTCCCCCTCCTCCTGACACTCCCTCTCTCTCCTTCTATCTCTGTCTCTGCCACTCTCTCTGTCTCTCTCTCTGTCCCTCCTTCTGTCTTTCCCTCTCTGTCTCTATGTCTTTCTCCTTCTATCTCTCTCTCTTAATTTCTCTCTCTCTGCCCCTCCATCTGCCTTTTCCTCTCTGTCTCTCCCTCTCTCTCCTTCTATCTGTGTGTATCTCTCTCTCTGTCTCTCCATCTGTCTTTCCCTTTCGGTCCCTCCCTCTCTCTCCTTCTCTCTCTGTCTCTGCCTCTCTCTCTGTCTCTCCCTCTCTCTCCTTCTCTCTCTGTCTCTCCATCTGTCGTTCCCTTTCTGTCTCTCCCTCTCTCTCCTTCTCTCTCTGTCTCTGCCTCTCTCTCTGTCTCTCCGTCTGTCTCCTTCTATCTGTGTGTGTCTCTCTCTCTCTGCCTCTCTATCTGTCTCTCTCTCTGTCCCTCCATCTGCCTTTCCCTCTCTGTCACTCCCTCACTCTCCTATCTCTGTCTCTCTCTCCTTCGATCTCTGCCTCTCCATCTGTCTTTCCCTCTCTGTCTTTCCCTCTCTGTCTTTCCCTCTCTGTCTCTCCCTCTCTCTCCTTCTCTCTCTGCCTCTCTCTCTGTCTCTCTATCCCTCCATCTGTCCTTCCCTCTCTGACACTCCCAATCTCTCCCTCTTTCTCTGTCTCTGCCACTCTTTCTGTGTCTCTGTCTGTCCCTCCATCGGTCTTTCCCTCTCTGTCACTACCTCTCTCCTTCTCTCTGTCTCTCCCTCTCTCTCCTTCTCTCTCTCTCTGTCCCTCCATCTGTCTTCCCCCCGTCACTCCCTCTCTCTCCGTCTCTCTCTCTCCATCCCTCCATCTGACCTTCCCTCCCTGTCACTCCATCTCTCTCCTTCTCTCTCTGTCTCTCACTTTGTCCCTCCATCTGTCTTTCCCTCTCTGTCCCTCCCTCTCCTTCTATCTCTGTCTCTCCATCTGTCATTCCCTCTGTCACTCCCTCTCTGTTCTTCTCTCTCTGTCTCTCACTCTGTCCCTCGATCTGTCTTTCCCTTCCTGTCTCTCCCTCTCTCTCCTTCTTTCTCTGTCTCTCTCTCTCTGTCTTTCCAACTGTCTTTCCCTCCTTGTCACTCCCTCTCTCGCCGTACATCTCTGCTTCTCTCTCTCTCTGTCTCTCCAACTGCCTTTGCCTCTGTTTCTCTCCCACTCCCTCCTTCTCTCTCTGTCACTCCCTCTCTCTCCTTCTATTGCTGTCTATCTCGCTATCCCTCTATCCCTCCATCTGTCTTTCCCTCCCTGTCTCACCATCTCTCTCCTTCCATCTCTGTCTCTCTCTCTTTCCATCTGTCTTTCCCTCCTTGTCATTCCCTCTCTCTCCTTCTATCTCTCTCTCTCGTTCTATCCCTCCATCTATCCTTCCCTCCCTGTCACTCCATCTCTCTCCTTCTCTCTTTGTCGCTCTCTCTATCCCTCCATCTGTCCTTCCCTCCCTGTCACTTCCTCTCTCGCCTTCTATCACTGTCTCTGCGTCTCACTCTGTCTCGCTCTCTCTGTCTCTCCAACAGCCTTTCCCTTTCTGTCTCTCCCTCTCTCTCCTTCTCTCCCTGTCTCTGCCTCCCTCTCTGTCTCTCCCTCTCTGTCCATCTATCTCTGTCTCTGTCGCTCTATCCCTCCATCTATCCGACCCTCCCTGTCACTCCCTGTCACTCCATCTCTCTCCTTCTCTCTCTGTCCCTCACTCTGTCCCTCCATCTGTCCTTCCCTCTCTCTCCTTCTATCTCTGTCTCTCTCTCTCTCTGTCTCTCTGTCTGTCCCTCCATCTGTCCTGCCCTCCCTGTCCTTCTATCTCTGTCTCTCTCTCTCAGTCTCTCTCTCTGTTCCTCCATTTGTCTTTCCCTCTCTGTCTCTGTCCTTCTATCTGCTTCACTCTGTCTCTCTCTCTGTCCCTCCATCAGTTTTTCCCTGTCTGTTTCTCCATTTCTCTCCTTCTATCACTGTCTCTCTGTCTGTCCCTCCATCTGTCCTGCCCTCCCTGTCCTTCTATCTCTGTCTCTCTCTCTCTGTCTCTCTCTCTGTTCCTCCATTTGTCTTTCCCCCTCTGTCTCTGTCCTTCTATCTGCTTCACTCTGTCTCTCTCTCTGTCCCTCCATCAGTCTTTCCCTGTCTGTTTCTCCATTTCTCTCCTATATCTGTCTCTCTCTCTGTCCCTCCATTTGTCTTTCCATCTCTGTCTCTGTTCTTCTATCTCTGTCTCTGCTTCTCTCTGTCTCTCTCTCTGTCCCTCCATCAGTCTTTCCCTCTCTGTTTCTCCATTTCTCTCCTTCTATCTCTGTCTCTCTCTCTGTCCCTCCATCTGTCTTTCCCTCTCTGTCACTCCCTTTCTCCTACTCTCTGTCTCTCCCTCTCTCTCTGTCTCTCTCTCTGTCCCTCCATCTGTCTTTCCCTCTATCTCTCCCTCTCTCTCCTTCTCTCTCTGTCTCTCACTTTGTCTCTCCATCTGTCTTTCCCTCTCTGTCTCTCCCTTTCTCTCCTTCCATCTCTGCCTCTCTCTCTCTGTCTCTCCATCTGTCTTTCCCTCTCTGCCTCTCCCTCTCTCTCCTTCTATCTCTGTCTCTCTCTCTCTCGATCCCTCCGTCGGTCCTTCCCTCCCTGTCTCTCCCTCTCTCTCCTTCTATCTCTCTCTCTCTCTCTGTCTCTCCATCTGTCTTTCCCTCCTTGACACACTCTCTCTCTCCTTCTATCTCTGTCTCTCTCTATGTCCCTCCTTCTGTCTTTCCTTCTCTGTCTCTCCCTCTCTCTCCTTCCATCTCTGCCTCTCTCTCTCTGTCTCTCCATCTGCCTTTCCCTCTCTGTCTCTCCCTCTCTCTCCTTCGATTTCCGTCTCTCTCTCTCTGTCTTTCCATCTGTCTTTCCCTCCCTGTCACTCCCTCCCTCTCCTTCCATCTCTGTCTCTCTCTCTGTTCCTCCATCTGTCTTTCCCTCCCTGTCACTCCCTCTCTCTCCGTCCACCTCTGCCTCTCTCTCTCTGTCTCTCCATCTGTCATTCCCTCTGTCACTCCCTCTCTGTTCTTTTCTCTCTGTCTCTCACTCTGTCCCTCGATCTGTCTTTCCCTTCCTGTCTCTCCCTCTCTCTCCTTCTTTCTCTGTCTCTCTCTCTGTCTTTCCATCTGTCTTTCCTTCCTTGTCACTCCCTCTCTCGCCGTCCATCTCTGCTTCTCTCTCTCTCTGTCTCTCCAACTGCCTTTGCCTCTGTTTCTCTCCCACTCCCTCCTTCTCTCTCTGTCTCTCCCTCTCTCTTTGTCTCTCTGTCACTCCCTCTCTCTCCTTCTATTGCTGTCTATCTCGCTATCCCTCTATCCCTCCATCTGTCCTTCCCTCCCTGTCTCTCCATCTCTCTCCTTCTATTTCTGTCTCTCTCTCTGTCCCTCCATCTGTCTTTCCCTCTCTGTCACTCCCTCTCTCTCCTTCTATCTCTGTCTCTCTGTCTCTCCATCTGTCTTTCCCTCCCTGACACTCCCTCTCTGTCCTTCTATCTCTGTTGCTCTCTCTATCCCTCTATCCCTCCATCTGTCCTTCCCTCCCTGTCTCTCCATCTCTCTCCTTCTATCTCTGTCTCTCTGTCTCTGTCCCTCCATCTGTCTTTCCCTCCCTGACACTCCCACTCTCTCCTTCTCTCTCTGTCTCTCTCTCTGTCTTTCCATTAGTCTTTCCCTCCTTGTCACTCCCTCTCTCTTCTTCCATTTCTGCTTCTCTCTCTCTCTGTCTCTCCAACTGCCTTTGCCTCTGTTTCTCTCCCACTCCCTCCTTCTCTCTCTGTCTCTCCCTCTCTCTTTGTCTCTCTGTCACTCCCTCTCTCTCCTTCTATTGCTGTCTCTCTCTCTATCCCTCTATCCCTCCATCTGTCCTTCCCTCCCTGTCTCTCCTTCTCTCTCTCTCTTTCTCTCTGTCTCTCCATCTGTCTTTCCCTCCCTATCACTCCCTTTCTCTCCTTCCATCTCTGCCTCTCTCTCTCTGTCTCTCCATCTGTCTTTCCCTCTCTGCCTCTCCCTCTCTCTCCTTCTATCTCTGTCTCTCTCTCTCGATCCCTCCGTCGGTCCTTCCCTCCCTGTCTCTCCCTCTCTCTCCTTCTATCTCTCTCTTTCTCTCTGTCTCTCCATCTGTCTTTCCCTCCCTTTCCCTCCCTCTCTCTCCTCCATTTCTGTCTCTCTCTCTGTTCCTCCATCTGTCTTTCCCTCTCTGTCTCTCCCTCTCTCTCCTTCTTTCTCTGTCTCTCCCTCTCTCTGTCTTTCCATCTGTCTTTCCCTCCTTGTCACTCCCTCTCTCTCCTTCGATCTCTGCTTCTCTCTCTCTGTCTCTCCAACTGCCTTTGCCTCTGTTTCTCTCCCACTCTCTCCTTCTCTCTCCGTCTCTGCCTCTCTCTCTGTGTCTCTGTCACACCCTCTCTCTCCATCTATCTCTGTCTCTCTCTCTATCCCTCTATCCCTCCATCTGTCTTTCCCTCCCTGACACTCCCTCTCTCTTCTACTCTCTCTCTCTCTGTCTCTCTCTCTGTCCATCCATCTGTCTTTCCCTCTCTGTCTCTCCCTCTCTCTCCTTCTGTCTCTGTGTCTCTCTCTGTCCCTCCATCTGTCTTTCCCTCCCTGTCTCTCCCTCTCTCTTCTACTCTCTCTGTCTCTGCCTCTCTCTCTGTCTCTCTCCCTGTCCCTCCATCTGTCTTTCCCTCTCTGTCACTCCCTCTCTCTCCTTCCACCTCTGCCTCCCTCTCTCTCTCTCTCCATCTGTCTTTCCCTCTCTGTCACTCCCTCTCTGTCTTTCTCTCTCTGTTTCTCTCTCTATCCCTCCATCTGTCCTTCCCTCCGTCACTCCATCTCTCTCCTTCTCTCTCTGTCTCTCACTCTGTCCCTCGATCTGTCTTTCCCTCCCTGTCACTCCCTCTCTCTCCTTCTCTCTCTGTCTCTCACTCTGTCCCTCCATCTGTCTTTTCCTCCCAGACACTCCCTCTCTCTCCTCTCTCTCTGTCTCTCACTCGTTGTCTTTCCAACTGCCTTTCCCTCTGTGTATCTCCCACTCTCTCCTTTTCTCTCTGTCTCTGCCTCTCTCTGTCTCTATCCCTCCATCTGTCCTTCCCTCCCTGTCACTCCATCTCTCTCCTTCTCTCTCTATCCCTCCATCTGTCCTTCCCTCCCTGTCTCTCCCTCTCTCTCCTTCCATCTCTGCCACTCTCTCTCTCTCTCTCTCCATCTGTCTTTCCCTCCCTGTCTCTCTCTCTCTTTCCTTCCATCTCTGTCACTCTCTCTGTTCCTCCATCTGTCTTTCCCTCTCTGTCTCTCCCTCTCTCTCCTATCTCTGTCTCTCTCTCTCTGTCTCAATTTTAAATATTCAGCAAGCTATTCCACTGTGGGAGCCATCACACCCTCATGATACTGTTTGTGGAAATTTCATGCTGGCTTATTGGTTAATTTTTAAACCTGTGATTGATAGAATCTTGTTAACCTAAGGTTAAAGAGATAAGGGGCAAAGGCAGGTATATGGTGTAAGATTGATCACAGATCAGCCATGATCTCATTGAATGCAGGAACAGAGTTGTGGAATTAAATTACATCCTCCTCTTCCAATATCCCCTGTTAAATATTCTTCTTTCTCTGTCAGTCACCCTGTCAGTATATGTCTCTCTGTTTCTCTCTCTCTGTCTCCATCGGACAGTGTAGAGTGAGATTCACTCTGTATCCACCCCATGATGTTCCTGCCCTCGGAGTGTGTGATGTGACAGTGTAGAGGGAAATTTACTCTGTGTCAAACCCAACATTGTGCTTGGCTTGGAAATGTTTAATGGGACAGTGTAGCTGGAGATTTACTCTGTATCCCTGGAATTTAGAAGGTTATGGGGTGATTTGATGAAAGTTTATAAAATAATAAGGGAAACTGATAGGGTGGACTGAGAGTAAATATTCCCACTGGCTGCGGAGTCAGGAACTTGGGGCATAGTCTGAAAATATAAAGAGTGGCCACTTTGACGTCATCCCATCGTGTCGTATGTACATTCTCACATATAGCAGGTATAGCAGCACATATATAACAGGATAGCAGGTATAACTGTAGTTATAGTATTCAGCTGAAAATTGATCAGTTACATTGTTATTTCAGTCCATATTTACAGTACACACGGTACCTTACTGTTGTAATAAAGTCATATAGTGTCTATTCATCCCACTGGGGCAAAATGTCACTGGCTCAACATTCTCACCAAATACTAAAGCATTCCACAATGCAAGACTCTGAAATTCAACACAAGTTTCCTTTTCTGAGTCTCGCTGGTCTGTTCTGATTCTCTGAGGGATTACTGATGCTTATCCTCCACATGAGCAGTCGTCCTAATCCCGTGTGCCTGTCCTGCTCCCAAACCCGGCATCCACTTACATTAAGGCAAGTGATACAGGAGCGTCTCAGTGACTGAGGCAGGTGAGTCTTGAGGCTGAGCCGGGCACAGTGAGTGACCCGGGTTAATTCGACACTCCAGGGAATGTTTAAACTGAACTGTACTCTGTATCTAACCCGTGCTGTACCTTCTCTGAGAGTGTTCGATGGGGCAGTTCAGACAAGGAGACTCTGATAGGGTAGACAGAGAGTAACTATTCCCACTGGCTGCGGAGTCAGGAACTTGTGGGCCGAGTCTAAAAATCTAAATGTAGTCTCAAAACCTTTCAGGAGTGAAATGAAGAAACACTTCAACACACCAGGTGTGGTATCAGTTTGGAACTCTCTTCCACAATCAGCAATTGATGCTGAGACACTTGTAAATTTTTAAATCTGAGAATGATAGATTCTTGTTAACCAAAGGTATTAAGAGATAAAGGGCAAAGGTGGGATATATGATGTTAGTTAGATCACAGATCAGCCCTGATCTCACTGAATGCTGGAACAGGGTCGAGGGGTTAAATTGCCTCCTCATCTTCCTATGTCTGATGTTAAATATCCTTCTTTCTCTCTCAGTCACCCTGTCAGTCTGTTTCTCTCTTTCTGTCTCTTACTGTGTCTACTTCGGACAGTGTAGAGTGAGATTCACTCTGTATCCACCCCATGATGTTCCTGTCCTGGGAGTGTTGGATGGGACAGTGTAGAAGGAGCATTACTCTGTATCTAATCCGTGCTGTACCTGTCTGGGGAATGTTGATGGGAGAGTGGAAACAGAGAGGTCTGGGACCAGAGAGAGTGGACAATGGTTGTTTCAGACTGGAGGGAGGTATACAGTGGAGGTTTATATTAGGATCACTGATCTTTTTGATATATACTCATGACTTGGACTTGTGTTTACAGGGCATAACTTCAATGTTTACCAATGTTTGTGACATCCGCAATGTAATAAACAGGGAAGGGACTAGTAGCAGACTTCAGGAGGATAGAGGCAGTCTGGTGAAATGGAACACACACGAACAAATGAATTAGGAGCAGGAGTAGGCCATTCGGCCCCTCGTGCCTGCTCTGTCATTCAATGGCTGATCTGATTGTGAACTCAACTCCACTTTCCTGTCTGTGTCCCATAACCCTTAGACTTCAGGAGGTTAGAGGCAGTCTGGTGAAATGGTCAGACACATAGCAGGTTAACTTCAATGCTGAGAAATGTCAAATGATGCATTTTGGAAGGAAGGCTGAGGAGAAGCGATATAAACTAAATGGTACAATGTTAAAATGGGTGCAGGGACAGAGAGATCTGGGATTTCATTTGTGTCACTTTTTACATCTAAAAGATTCAATTTGGGGCTTGCAATCTCTAAGTTGAATTTAGCTTCATCCTGAAAAGTGTTGGCAAACATGTTTGGAAATGTGTCAAAAGCTGTTTCCATTCAGACATTCCTGCATTGTGGAAGTGTGAGCTGTCTTTGCAGAGACAGGAAATAGAGTTGTTTGAATGGACCTGCAGGTTTTAGTTGATGCAATAAGGTGAGAATTTGAATTGTGTCCCTTCCAGATCCACAGAATTGAAGGTATTTACACAACACCACATGAAGTAGTTTACCAATGTCTGACAAACTTCAAAGTCTTCAAACACATGGAAGAAGAGGAGAAGGGAACAATATACAAAACCTCAGTCAGTCAGACAACAGCAGCAGGAAAATGAATCTCTTTTTCTGGGTTTTAATTTGAAGGCCTGAGCTGATGATTGAAAAAGCAGGAGTTCAAATCCCACACAGGGCTGTTGTGAATTTGAATTCTATTTTTTCTTTAAAAAAACATAAATCTGGAGTTAAAAAGCCTCTCGGTTGGAATGATTCACTCCTGTCTACTAGTGCAAAGCCCGTGTGTGTCTCAGTTTGCTGTATTTATTAATGATTTAAGATGATGTGGTAGAATGCAACATACCCAAGTTTACCAATGACACAAAAATAGGCAGCATTGTAAGCAGTGTAGCTGGAAGCATCAAATTACAAAGAGATATTAATATCTTAAATAAATGGGCAAAACTGTGGTCGTTAGATTTCAATGTCAGTAAAAAAGACCAGAACAGAGTACTTTATAAATGGTGTAAAGATAGAAACACTGGAGGTTGAAAGAGACTTTGGGGGTCCATGTCCATTTGAGTGCAGTGTAGATTTACCAGAATGATAACTGGACTCCAAGGGTTAAATTACGAGGTGATATTACACAAACTAGGGATTTATTGCCTGGAATTTAGGAGGATCAAGGTGATTTGTTCAAAGATGTTGAGATATTAAGGGGAACTGATGGGGTAGTTTGGGAGAAACTATTTCAGCAGCTTGGGAACATAGGAACAGGAGTAGGCCATTCAGCCCATCGAGCCTGCTCTGCCATTCAATACGATCATGGCTGATCATCCACTTCAATGCCTTTTTCCCAGCCTGAGTTTCCACAGCCCACTGGGGTAGAGAATTCCAAAGATTCACAACCCTCTGAGCAAAGACATTTCTCCCCATCTCTGACCTCAGTGGCTTCCCCCTTATTTTGAAATTGTGTCCCCTGGTTCTCGACTCCCGAACCAAAGGAGACATCTTACCTGCATCTAACCTGTCTATCCCTTTAAGTATTTAGTATGTTTCAATAAGATCACCTCTCATTCTTCTAAACTCCAATGAGTTTAGGCCCAACCTGTTCAACCATTCCTCATAAGACAACCCCTTCATCCCAGGAATCAGCCGAGTGAACCTTCTCTGAACTGGTTCCAATGCATCCAGGCCTGACCATTTATCCACTTTCAAAGTTGCCAAACACCTTAATATTTCCCTCTCACTCTGTTTATCCCATCCAATATTTCACACTCCTCCTCTTTAACTACAATATCTGCATCGTTCCCCCTCTTTTATAAAGAGGGAGACAAAGTATTCATTAAGAACCGTGCCCACATCTCCCACCTCCACACACACATTCCCTTTTTGGTCCCTAATACTCTATCCTTATTTATCCTCTTGCTCTTCATTTATTTATAAAACATCTTTGTGATTTCTTTGATTTAATGGTAATATTATTTTCCGGCCATTTCTTTGCTCTCCTAATTTGATTTTTAATTTCACCCTTGTACTTTCTACACTCCTCTCAGCTTTCTGTTGTATTGAGCTCTTGGTATCCGACATAAGCTTCCCTCTTGTGCCTTATCGTACCCGGTTTAATCCTTGACATCCAAGGGGCTCTAGATTTGGGAGTACCACCCTGTTTGTCTTTGTGTGAACATATTTGACATATACCCACAATACAGGACTGGGCAGATAATGGGGATTGTTACTGAGGTTGTCTTTGGGGATTTTTACTGACATCAGTGTGGATTTTAAAGTGTGTCTCCCCTTCCCTCACATCTAAAGTCTCTCAGTGTTGTTGTTGTGTGTTGACAGCTTTTCCAGTGTCCAGTCCCTTTCAACTTTTAATAAAATCTGTGGAACACAAAGAAATGTAAAGTTTCTCCTACAAGCTGTTTTGTCCTCCCTCTTTCACTGTCTTTCTCTGTCACTGCCCTATCTCTCTCTCTGTCTCTCTACAGGACTGGGCAGACACTGGGGATTGTTACTGAGGTTCTGTTGGTCATTTTTACTGACATCAGTGTGGATTGTAAAATCTGTCTGGGTGTGTCGGTGTGTGTCTGTGTGTGTGTGTGTGTCTGTGTGTGTGTGTGTGTGTCTCTGTGTGTGTCTGTGTGTGTGTGTGTGTCTCTGTGTGTGTGTGTGTCTGTGTGTGTGTGTGTGTCTCTGTGTGTGTCTGTGTGTGTGTGTGTGTCTGTGTGTGTGTGTGTCTGTGTGTGTGTGTGTGTGTGTCTGTGTGTGTGTGTGTGTCTCTGTGTGTGTGTGTGTGTGTCTGTGTGTGTGTGTGTGTGTGTCTCTGTGTGTCCCTTCATGGATGTGTCTGTGTGTGTCTGGATGTGTGTGTGTGAGAGAGAGAATATCAGGGTCACCTCGCTCCATCTTATCTCTCCTTCTCTCTCTGTTTCTCCTTCTCTCTCCCTCTCTCAATCCACCTCTCTCATAGAAACATAGAAAATAGGAGCAGGAGCAGGCCATTCGGCCCTTTGGGCCTGCTCCGTCATTCAATAAAGATCATGACCGATGGTCTAATTCAGTACCCTGTTCCCACTTTCTCCCCATACCCCTTGATCCCTTTGACATTAAGAAATATATCTCTCTCCTCCATGAATATATTTAATGACTTGGCCTCCACTGCCTTCTGCGGTAGAGAATTCCACAGGTTCACCACCCTCTACCCCATCCATCTCTCCCCCTCTATCTCCGTCTCCACCCTCTATCTCCGTCTCCACCCTCTATCTCCGTCTCCACCCTCTATCTCCGTCTCCACCCTCTATCTCCCTCTCCCCCCTCTATCTCCCTCTCCCCCCTCTATCTCCCTCACACCCTCTATCTCCCAATCCCCCTCTATCTCCCTCACCCGCTCACTCTCCCTCACCCCCCCTCTATCTCCCTCTCCCCCTCTATCTCCCTCTGCCCCTTTATCTCCCTCTCCCTCTCTATCTCACACATCTCCTCGATCTCACACATCCCCTCGATCTCACTCTTCCCCTCGATCTCACTCTTCCCCTCTATCTCACTCTTCCCCTCTATCTCACTCTCCCCCTCTATCTCCCACACCCCCTCTATCTCCCACACCCCCTCTATCTCCCACACCCCCTCTATCTCCCACACCCCCTCTATCTCACACACAGCCTCTATCTCACACAACCCCTCTATCTCACACACAGCCTCTATCTCACACACCCCCTCTATCTCACTCTTCCCCTCTATCTCACTCTCCCCCTCTATCTGTCTCTCCCTCCACTATCTCACACACCCCCAATATCTCCCTCTCCCCCTCTATCTCACTCTCCCCCTCTATCTCACTCTCCCCCTCTATCTCACTCTCGCCCTCTATCTGTCTCTCCCCCTCTATCTCCCTCTCTCCCTCTCCCGCTCTCTCTCCCTCTCCCCCCTATCTCCCTCTCCCCCTCTATCTCCCACTCCCCCTCAATCTGTCTCTCGCCCTCTATCTCACACACCCCAAATATCTCCCTCTCCCCCTACATCTCCCTCTCCCCCCTCTGCCCCCTATATCTCCCTCTCCCCGTCTCTCTCCCTCTGCCCCTCTCTCTCCCTCTGCCCCTCTCTCTCCCTCTGCCCCTCTATCTCACTCCCCCCTCTATCTCACTCGTCCCCTCTATCTGTCTCTCCCCCCACTATCTCACATACCCCCAATATCTCCCTCTCCCCCTATATCTCCCTCTCCCCCCTCTCTCTCCCTCTGACCCCCTATATCTCCATCACCCCGTCTCTCTCCCTCTGCCCGTCTCTCTCCCTCTGCCCGTCTCTCTCCCTCTGCCCCTCTATCTCACTCTGCCCCTCTATCTCACTCTCCCCCTCTATCTCACTCTCCCCCTCTATCTGTCTGTCTCTCCCTCTATCTGTCTGTCTCTCCATCTATCTGTCTGTCTCTCTCCCTCTATCTGTCTCTCTCCATCTATCTGTCTCTCCCCCCTCTATCTCACTCTCCCCCTCCTCCTGACACTCACTCTCTCTCCATCTACCTCTGTCTCTGCCACTCTCTCTGTCTCTCTCTCTGTCCCTCCTTCTGTCTTTCCCTCTCTATCTCTATGTCTTTCTCCTTCTATCTCTCTCTCTGTCGCTCTATCTTAATCTCTCTCTCTCTGCCCCTCCATCTGCCTTTTCCTCTCTGTCTCTCCCTCTCTCTCCTTCTATCTGTGTCTCTCTCTCTCTCTGTCTCTCCATCTGTCTTTCCCTTTCTGTCTCTCCCTCTCTCTCCATCTCTCTGTCTCTGCCTCTCTCTCTGTCCCTCCATCTGTCTTTCCCTCTCGGTCACTACCTCTCTCTCCTTCTATCTCTGTCTCGCTCTCTGTTCCTCCAAATGTCTTTCGCTCTCTGCCAATCCCTCTCTCCTTCTCTCTGTCTATCCCTCTCTCTCCTCTCTCTCTCGGTCCCTCCATCTGTATCCACCCCCCACCACCTGTCACTCCCTCTCTCTCCTATCTATGTCTCTCGCTCTCTATCCCTCCATCTATCCTTCCCTCTCTGTCACTCCATCTCTCTCCTTCTCTCCCTTTCTCTCCCTTACTCTCTCTCTCTGTCTTTCCATCTGTCTTTCTCTCCCTGTCACTCCCTCTCTCTCCGTCCATCTCTGCCTCTCTCTATCTCTGTCTCTCCATCTGTCTTTCCCTCTCTATGTCTGTCCATCGATCTCCTCTCTCTCTCTGTCCCTCCATTTGTCGTTCCCTCTCTGTCACTTCCTCTCTCTCCTTCTATCTCTGCCTCTCACTCTCTGTCCCTCCATCTGTCTTTCCCTCTCTGTCTCTCCATCTCTCTCCTTCTATCTCTGTCTCTCCATCTGTCTTTCCCTTTCTATCACTCCCTCTCTCTCTCCTTCCATCTCTGCCTCTCTCTGTCTCTCCATCAGTCTTTCCCTTTCTGTCACTCCCTCTATGTCCTTCTATCTCTCTCTCTCTATCCCTCCATCAGTCCTTCCCTCCCTGTCACTCCATCACTCTCTCTGTCTCTCAGTCTGTCCCTCTATCTGTCTTAGCCTCCCTGACACTCCCTCTCTCTCCTTCTATCTCTGTATCTCTCTGTCTCTCCATCTGTTTTTTCCCCTAACCCCTCTCTCCTTCTCTGTCACTCCCTCTCTCTCCTTCTCTCTCACTCTGTCCCTCCATCCGTCTTTCCCTCCCTGTCACTCCCACTCTCTCCTATCTCTGTCTTTCTCTCTGTCTTTCCTTGTGAATTTCCCTCCCTATCACTCCCTCTCACTCGTTCTATCCCTGCCTCTCTCCCTGTCCCTCCATCTGTCTTCCCACACCCCACCCATCAATCCGTCTCTCTCCTTCTATCTCTGTCTCTATCTCTCTATCCCTCCATCTGTCCTTCCCTCCCTGTGACTCCATTTCTCTCCCTTTCTCTCTCTCTCTCTCTCTCTCTCTGTCCCACCATCTGTCTTTCCCTCTCTGTCTCTCCCTCTCTCTCCTTCCATCTCTGCCTCTCAGTCTCTCTGTCCATCCATCTGTCTTTACCTCTCTGTCTCTCCCTCTCTCTCCATCTATCTCTGTCTCTCTCTCTCTGTCTTTCCATATGTCTTTCCCTTCCTGTCACTCCCTCTCTCTCCTTCCATCTCTGCCTCTCTCTCTCTCTGTCTCTCCAACTGCCTTTCCCTCTCTGTCTCATCCACACTCTCCTTCTCTCTCTGTCTCTGCCTCTCTCTCTGTCTCTCTGTCTCTCTCTCTCTGTCCCTCCATCTGCCTTTCCCTCTCTGTTGCTCCCAATCTCTCCTACTATCTCTCTCTCTCTCTCTGTTCCACCATTTGTCTTACCCTCTCTGTCACTCCCACTCTCCTCCTCTCTATCTCTCCCTCTCCCTCCTTCACTTTCTCACCGTCCCTCCATCTGTCTTTCCCCCCGTGTCACTCCCTCTCTCTCCTTCTATCTCTGACCCTCTCTCTCTCCGTCCGTCTGTCATTCCCTCCCTGTCTCTCCATCTCTCTCCTTTTATCTCTATCTCTCCATCTTTCTGTCCCTCTCTGTCTCTCCCTATCTCTCCTTCTCTCTCTGTCTCTCACTTTGTCCCTCTGACTGTCTTTCCCTCCCTGTCACTCCCTCTCTCTCCTTCTATCGCTGTCTTTCTCTCTGTCTCTCCATCTGTCTTTCCCTCCCCATCACTCCCTCTCTCTCCTTCCATCTCTGTCTCTCCAACTGCCTTTCCCTCTCTGTTTCTCCCAATCTCTCCTTCTATCTCTGTTTCTCTCTCTCAATCCCTCCATCTGTCCATCTGTCCTTCCCTCCCTGACACTCCCTCTCTCTCCTTCTCTCTCTGTCCCTCCATCTGTCTTTCCCTCCCAGTCTCTCCCTCTCTCTCCTTCTATCACTGTCTCTCTCTCTCTGTCTTTCCATCTGTCTTTCCCTTCCTGACATTCCCTCTCCCTCCTTCCATCTCTGCCACTCTCTCTCTCGCTCTGTCTCTCCAACTGCCTTTCCCTCTCTGTCTCTCCCAATCTCTCCTTCTCTCTTTGTCTCTGCCTCGCTCTCTGTCCCTCCATCTGTCTTTCCCTCTGTCTCTCCCCTCTCTGCTTCCATCTCTGTCTCTCTCTCTCTATCTCTCCATCTCTCTTTCCCTCCCAGTCACTCCCTCTCACTCTTACAATCTCTGTCTCCCCCTCTCTCTCCTTCTATCACTGTCTCTCTCACTGTCTTTCCATCTGTCCTTCCCTCCCTGTCACTCCCTCTCTCTCCTTCCATCTCTGCCTCTCTCTCTTTTTCTGTCTCTCCAACTGCCTTTCCCTCTCTGTCTCTCCCAATCTCTCCTTCTCTCTCTGTCTCTGCCTCTCTCTCTGTCCCTCCATCTGTCTTTCCCTCTCTGTCTCTCCCTCTCTGTCCTTCTATCTCTGTCTCTCTCTGTCAATCCCTCCATCTGTCCATCCGTCCTTCCCTGCCTGACACTCCATCTCTCTCCTTCTCTCTCTGTCTCTCTCTCTGTCCGTCCATCTGTCTTTCCCTCGCTGTCACTCCCTCTGTCTCCTTCCATCTCTGCCTCTCTCTCTCTATCTGTCTTTCCCTCTCTGTCTCTCCCTCTCTCTTCTTCTACCACTGTCTCTCTTTCTCTCTTTGAATCTGTCATTCCCGCCCTGTCACTCCCTCTCTCTCCTTCCATCTCTGCCCCTCTCTCTCTCTCTGTCTCCAACTGCCTTTCCCTCTCTGTCTCTCCCTCTCTCTCCTTCTATCTCTGTCTCTCTCTCTCTATCTCTCCATCTCTCTTTCCCTCCCAGTCACTCCCTCTCACTCTTTCAATCTCTGTCTCTCCCTCTCTCTCCTTCTATCACTGTCTCTCTCACTGTCTTTCCATCTGTCCTTGCCTCCCTGTCACTCCCTCTCTCTCCTTCCATCTCTGCCTCTCTCTCTTTCTCTGTCTCTCCAACTGCCTTTCCCTCTCTGTCTCTCCCTCTCTCTCCTTCTATCTCTTTCTCTCTCTGTCAATCCCTCCATCTGTCCATCCGTCCTTCCATGCCTGACACTCCCTCTCTCTCCTTCTCTCTCTGTCTCTCTCTCTGTCCATCCATCTGTCTTTCCCTCCCTGTCTCTCCCTCTGTCTCCTT
The DNA here is from genome assembly GCF_036365525.1 of Heterodontus francisci. Taxonomy (NCBI): domain Eukaryota; kingdom Metazoa; phylum Chordata; class Chondrichthyes; order Heterodontiformes; family Heterodontidae; genus Heterodontus; species Heterodontus francisci. The sequence goes on from NW_027142119.1 coordinate 585,093, forward strand.
CCATCTCTGCACCTCTCTCTGTCTCTCCATCTGTCTTTCCCTCCCTGTCACTCCCTCTCTCTCCTTCCATCTCTGCCCCTCTCTCTCTCCAACTGCCTTTCCCTCTCTGTCTCTCCCAATCTCTCCTTCTGTCTCTGTCTCTGCCTCTCTCTCTGTCTCTCTCTCTGTCCCTCCATCTGTCTTTCCCTCTCTGTCTCTCTCTCTCCATCTCTCCATCTCTCTTTCCCTCCAAGTCACTCCCTCTCTCTCCTTCAATCTCTGTCTCTCCCTCTCTCTCCTTCTATCACTGTCTCTCCATCTGTCTTTCCCTCCCCATCACTCCCTCTCTGTACTTCCATCTCTGCCTCTCTCGCTGTCTCTCCATCTGTCTTTCCCTCTCTGTCTCTCCCTCTCTCTCCTTCTTTCACTGTCTCTCTCCCTCTGTCTTTCCATCTGTCTTTCCCTCCCTGTCACTCCCTCATTCTCCTTCCATCTCTGCCTCTCTCTCTCTCTCTCTGTCCCTCCATCTGCCTTTCCCTCTCTGCCTCTCCCAATCTTTCCTTCTCTCTCTGTCTCTGCCTCTCTCTCTGTCCCTCCATCTGTCTTTCCCTCTCTGTCTCTCCCTCTCTCTCCTTCCATCTCTTTCTCTCTCTGTCAATCCCTCCATCTGTCCATCCATCCTTCCCTGCCTGACACTCCCTCTCTCTCCTTCTCTCTCTGTCTCTCTCTCTGTCCATCCATCTGTCTTTCCCTCCCTGTCTCTCCCTCTCTCTCCTTCTACCACTGTCTCCCTCTCTCTGTCTTTCCATCTGTCATTCCCTCCCTGTCACTCCCTCTCTCTCCTTCCATCTCTGCCCCTCGCTCTCTGTCTGTCTCCAACTGCCTTTCCCTCTCTGTCTCTCCCAACCTCTCCTTTTCTCTCTGTCTCTGTCTCTCTCTCTGTCCCTCCATCTGTCTTTCCCTCTCTGTCTCTCTCTATCTCTCCATCTCTCTTTCCCTCCCAGTCACTCCCTCTCTCTCCTTCAATCTCTGTCTCTCCCTCTCTCTCCTTCCATCACTGTCTCTCCATCTGTCTCTCCATCTGTCTTTCCCTCCCCATCACTCCCTCTCGCTACTTCCATCTCTGCCTCTCTCGCTGTCTCTCCATCTGTCTTTCCCTATCTGTCTCACCCTCTCTCTACTTCTTTCACTGTCTCTCTCCCTCTGTCTTTCCATCTGTCTTTCCCTCCCTGTCACTCCCTCACTCTCCCTCCATCTCTCTGTCTCTCTCTCTCTGTCCCTCCATCTGCCTTTCCCTCTCTGTCTCTCCCAATCTCTCCTTCTCTCTCGTTCTCTGCCTATCAGTCTCTCTCTCTGTCCCTCCATCTGCCTTTCCCTCTCTGTCTCTCCCAATCTCTCCTTCTCTCTCGTTCTCTGCCTATCAGTCTCTCTCTCTGTCCCTCCATCTGCCTTTCCCTCTCTGTCTCTCCCTCTCTCTCCTTCTATCTCTGTCTCTCTCTCTCAATCCCTCCAGCTGTCCATCCGTCCTTCCCTCCCTGACACTCCCTCTCTCTCCTTCTCTCTCTGTCTCTCCAAATGCCTTTCCCTCTCTGTCTCTCCCAAACACTCCTTCTCTCTCTCTCTCTGCCTCTCTCTCTGTCTCTCTCTCTGTCCCTCCATCTGTCTTTGCCTCTCTGTCTCTCCCTCTCTCTCCTTCTATCACTGTCTCTCCCTCTCTGTCTTTCCATCTGTCTTTCCCTCCTTGTCACTCCCCCTCTCTCCTTCCATCTCTGCCCCTCTCTCTTTCTCTCTGTCTCTCCAACTGCCTTTCCCTCTCTGTCTCTCCCAATCTCTCCTTCTCTCTCTCTCTCTGTCTCTCTCTCTGTCTCTCTCTCTGTCCCTCCATCTGTCTTTCCCTCTCTGTCTCTCCCTCTCTCTCCTTCTGTCTCTGTCTCTCTCTCTCTCCATCCCTCCACCTGTCCATCGGTCCTTCCCTTCCTGTCACTCCATCTCTCTCCATCTCTCTCTGTCTCTCTCTTGGTCTCTCCATCTGTCTTCCCACCCACCCCCATCACTCCATCTCTCTCCTTCTATCTCTGTCTCTCTCTCTCTCTATCCCTCCATCTGTCCTTCCTTCACTGTCACTCCATCTCTCTCCTCTCTCTGTCTCTCACTCTGTCCCTCCATCTGTCTTTCCCTCTCTGTCACTCCCTCCCTCTCCTTCTATCTCTGTCACTCCCTCTCTGTCTTTCTATTTCTATCTCTGTCTCTCTCTCTCTCTGTCTCTCCATCTGTCCTTCCCTCACTGTCACTCCATCTCTCTCCTCTCTCTGTCTCTCACTCTGTCCCTCCATCTGTCTTTCCCTCTCTGTCACTCCCTCCCTCTCCTTCTATCTCTGTCACTCCCTCTCTGTCTTTCTATTTCTATCTCTGTCTCTCTCTCTCTCTGTCTCTCCATCTGTCCTTCCCTCACTGTCACTCCATCTCTCTCCTCTCTCTGTCTCTCACTCTGTCCCTCCATCTGTCTTTCCCTCTCTGTCACTCCCTCCCTCTCCTTCTATCTCTGTCACTCCCTCTCTGTCTTTCTATTTCTATCTCTGTCTCTCTCTCTCTCTGTCTCTCCATCTGTCCTTCCCTCACTGTCACTCCATCTCTCTCCTCTCTCTGTCTCTCACTCTGTCCCTCCATCTGTCTTTCCCTCTCTGTCACTCCCTCCCTCTCCTTCTATCTCTGTCACTCCCTCTCTGTCTTTCTATTTCTATCTCTGTCTCTCTCTCTCTGTCTCTCCATCTGTCCTTCCCTCACTGTCACTCCATCTCTCTCCTCTCTCTGTCTCTCACTCTGTCCCTCCATCTGTCTTTCCCTCTCTGTCACTCCCTCCCTCTCCTTCTATCTCTGTCACTCCCTCTCTGTCTTTCTATTTCTATCTCTGTCTCTCTCTCTCTCTGTCTCTCCATCTGTCCTTCCCTCACTGTCACTCCATCTCTCTCCTCTCTCTTTCTCTCACTCTGCCCCTCCATCTGTCTTTCCCTCTCTGTCACTCCCTCCCTCTCCTTCTATCTCTGTCTCTCTCTCTGCTATCACTGACACTGGGAGAGAGACAGAGGGACGGAGGGTTAGATATGAAGGCATAGAGAGGGCCGTAGAGAGGGACAAACTTGGAGAGAGAGAGAGAATGTTGAGTTGGATGAAGAGGATAATGTAAGATATATTAACTTGATTTAATCCTTCACTGCTGTGTACACAAACATATTTGAGATAGGTATGGAGAGAAAACGAACATCGGGAGAGGGAGGAATGCAGTAAAGTTGGGGCCCAGGCGGACACTTTTGATGATCCAGAAGGAATAGCCTCCATTATAAATATTCAGCCAGCTATTCCACTGTGGGAACCATCACACCCTCATGATATTGTTTGTGGAAATTTCATGCTGGCTTATTGGTTAATTTTTAAACCTGTGATTGATAGATTCTTGTTAACCAAAGGTATTAAGAGATAAAGGGCAAAGGTGGGATATATGGTGTTAGTTAGATCACAGATCAGCCCTGATCTCACTGAATGCTGGAACAGGGTCGAGGGGTTAAATTGCCTCCTCATCTTCCTATGTCTGATGTTTTATATCCTTCTTTCACTCTCACACACCCTGTCTGTCTGTGTCTCCCTCTATTTCTCTCATTCTCTCTCTCTCTCTGTCTGTTTCGGACAGTGTAGAGTGAGATTCACTCTGTATCCACCCCATGATGTTCCTGCCCTGGGAGTGTGTGATGGGACAGTGTCGAGGGAAATTTACTCTGTGTCAAACCCAACATTGTGCTTGGCTTGGGAATATTTAATGGGACAGTGCAGCTGGAGATTTACTCTGTATCCCTGGAATTTTGAAGGCTCAGGTGTGATTTGATGAAGGTTTACAAAATAATAAGGGAAACTGATAGGGTGGACAGAGAGTAACAATTCCCACTGGCTGCAGAGTCTAGAACATGGGGGCATAGTCTAAAAATATAAACCTAGTCTAAAAACCTTTCAGGAGTGAAATGAAGAAACACTTCAACACACCAGGTGTGGTATCAGTTTGAAACTCTCTTCCACAATCAGCAATTGATGCTGAGACACTTGTTAATTTTTAAATCTGAGTTTGAGAGATTTTTGTTAACCAAAGGTATTAAGGGACAAAGATAGGTACATGGAGTTAGATCACACATCAGCCATGAGCTCCTTGAATGACAGAACAGGGTTGAGGGGCCAAATGGCCTCCTCCTCTTCCTCTGTCCGACGACAAATATCCTGCGATCACTCTCTGTGTCTTGGTCTCTGTCTCCCTCTTTGTCTCTCTGTCTGTCTGTCTCTCTCTCCTCTCATCTGTGGAAATCCACACACATCAGTCAGCCATTTTAGGTTCATTTTCAGTGGCCATTTTATGTTCCCACAACACTGGGACATTTATCGCTGTCTATCCCAAACCATCTCTCTTTGTAGTCTATTTGTGTTCTGCTCACAGCTTATTGTCCCACCTAACCTAGTATCTCTCTCCTTTGCTCCGTCTCACCCACGCACTCTCCCCCCTCTCTCTCCCCCCCCCATTTCTCTCTCCCCCCATTTCTCTCTCTCCCCCCCACCCCCCCGCAATCTCTCTTTAAGTGTCCTGTTATCACATCCTTTATTACAGATTCGACCATTTTCCCAATGACTGATGTTAGACGAACAGGTCTTTAGTTCCCCATTTTCTCTCTCCTTCCTTTTGTAAATAGTGGGGTTACATTTGCTACCTTCTAATCTGCCTCTCTCACACTGCCTCTCCCACACTGCCTCTGTCCCTCGCTATCTGTCTTACCCCCTCTCTCTCTCGCTATCTATCCCTCTCTGTCTTTTTCTCTCTCTCGCTCTATCTCTCCCTCTCTCTCTCTACCTCTGTCCATGTCTCAATTTGTGCCTCCCTCACACCATCTCTCCCTCTCTCTCTGTCTCTCTCTAGCTCTCTGTCTGCCTCTCTATGTCTGCCTCACTGTGTCTCCTTCTCTCTCTGTGCCTCTCTCACTCTCTATCTGTCTCTCCCCCAGCTCTCTCTCTCTGTCTCTCCCTCTCTCTCTTTCTCAACCTCTGTCCATGTCTCAATTTGTGCCTCCCTCACACCATCGCTCCCTCTCTCTGTCTCTCTCTATCTCTCTCTCTGCCTCTCTCTCTCTGCCTCTCTCTCTTCAGCCTCTCCCTCTCTATCTCTCCCTCTCTCTCGCTGCCTCTGTCCACGTCTCAGTTTGTGTCTCCCCCACACTATCTCTCCCTCCCTCTCTCCCTCCCTCTCTCCCTCCCTCTCTCCCTCCCTCTCTCCCTCCCTCTCTCACTCCCTCTCTCCCTCCCTCTCTCCCTCCCTCTCTCTCTCTCATTCTCCCTCTCTCCCTCCCTCTCTCCCTCCCTCTCTCCCTCCCTCTCTCACTCCCTCTCTCCCTCCCTCTCTCCCTCACTCTCTCCCTCCCTCTCTCTCTCTTTCTCTATCTCAGAGTTACAGCTCAGATGATTAACCTCTTTATCCATGTGTTATGAACACGGGACTTTGTCTCTCTCCCATTTTCTAGGATGTTGCCAGGACTGGAGAATTGTAGCTATGAGGATAGGCAGGGGTTGTTGTCCTTGGAAAAGCGAAGGCCGAGGGGAGATCTGATTGAAATGTACAAAATGTTGAGGGTCCTGGATAGAGTGGAGGTGAAGGGCAGAGAACCATAGCAGAAAGGTCAGTGACGAGGGGGCATAGATTTAAAGTGATTGGCAGAAAAATTAGAGGGGAGTTGAGGAAAATCTTTTTCACCCAGAGGGTCGCGATGGTCTGGAACTCACTGCCTGAAAGGGTAGTTGAGGCAGAGACCCTCAACTCATTCAGAAGGAGTCTGGATCGGCACCTCAAGTGCGGTAAGCTGCAGAGCTCAGACCAAATGCTGGAAGGTGGGATTAGAATAGGTTGATCGTTTTCGGCTGGCACAGAGAGGATGGGCCAAGTGGCCGCTTTCTGTGCCTTAAAATTTCTATGTTGCCCTCGCCAACTCTATTTTTCCCTCTGTTACCCTCTGAATCCCAGTCTCTCCCTCTCTGTTACTCTCTGAATCCCAGTCTCTCCCTCTCTGTTACCCTCTGAATCCCAGTCTCTCCCTCTCTGTTACCCTCTGAATCCCAGACTCTCCCTCTCTGTTACCCTCTGAATTCCAGTCTCTCCCTCTCTGTTACCCTCTGAATCCCAGTCTCTCGCTCTCTGTTACCCTCTGAATTCCAGTCTCTCCCTCTCTGTTACCCTCTGAATCCCAGTCTCTTGCTCTCTGTTACCCTCTGAATCCCAGTCTCTCCCTCTCTGTTACCCTCTGAATCCCAGTCTCTCCCTCTCCGTTACCCTCTGAATCCCATTCTCTCCCCCTCTGTTACTCTCTGAATCCCAGTCTCTCCCTCCATGTTTCCCTCTGAATCCCAGAATCTCCCTCTCTGTTACCCTGTGAATCCCAGTCTCTCCCTCTCTCTTACCCTCTGAGTCCCAGACTCTCCCTCTCTGTTACCCTGTGAATCCCAGACTCTCCCTCTCTGTTACCGTCTGAATCCCAGTCTCTCCCTCTCTGTTTCCCTCTGAATCCCAGACTCTCCCTCTCTGTTACCCTCTGAATCCCAGACTCTCCCTCTCTGTTACCGTCTGAATCCCAGTCTCTCCCTCTCTGTTTCCGTCTGAATCCCAGTCTCTCCCTCTCTCTTACCCTCTGAGTCCCAGTCTCTCCCTCTCATTTACCCTCTTGAGTCCCAGTCTCTCCCTCTCCGTTACCCTCTGAATCCCAGTCTCTCCCTCTCTCTTACCCTCTGAGTCCCAGTCTCTCCCTCTCCGTTACCCTCTGAATCCCAGTCTCTCCCTCTCTGTTACCTGACCAGAGCTTTATAAATGTTCAGCGCACCCTCTCGGCTTTTGTACTCACTGTATACAGTGTAAATTGTGGTATTCCCCAGGGGTTTTGATTAGGACCACTGATCTTATTGATATATGAATGACTTATACTGGGGTAAACAGGGCATAACTTCAACATTGTGCCATCTGCAATGTAAGAAACAGTGAAGGGAATAGGAGTAGACTTCAGGAGGATAGAGGCAGTCTGGTGAAATGGTCAGACACATAGCAGGTTAACTTCAATGCTGAGAAATGTAAAATGATGCATTTTGGAAGGAAGACTGAGGAGAAGCGATATAAACTAAATGGTACAATGTTAAAATGGGTGCAGGGACAGAGAGATCTGGGATTTCATTTGTGTCACTTTTTACATCTAAAAGATTCAATTTGGGGCTTGCAATCTCTAAGTTGAATTTAGCTTCATCCTGAAAAGTGTTAGCAAACGTGTTGGGAAATGTGTCAAAAGCTGTTTCCATTCAGACATTCCTGCATTGTGGAAGTGTGAGCTGTCTTTGCAGAGACAGGAAATAGAGTTGTTTGAATGGACCTGCAGGTTTTGGTTGATGCAATAAGGTGAGAATTTGAATTGTGTCCCTTCCAGATACACAGAATTGAAGGTATTTACAGAACACCACATGAAGTAGTTTACCAATGTCTGACAAACTTCAAAGACTTCAAACACATGGAAGAAGAGGCGAAGGGAACAATATACAAAACCTGAGACCGTCAGACATCAGCAGGAGGAAAATGAATCTCTTTTTATGGGTTTTAATTTGAAGGCCTGAGCTGATGATTGAAAAAGTAGGAGTTCAAATCCCACGCTGGGCTGTTGTGAATTTGAATTCTATTTTTTCTTTAAAAAAACATAAATCTGGAGTTAAAAAGCCTCTAGGTTGGAATGATTCACTCCTGTCTACTGGTGCAAAGCCTGTGTGTGTCTCAGTTTGCTGTATTTGTTAACAATTTAAGATGTTGTGGTAGAATGCAACATACCCAAGTTTACCAATGACACAAAAATAGGCAGCATTGTAAGCAGTGTAGCTGGAAGCAGAACATTGCAAAGAGATATTAATATCTTAAAGAGATGGGCAAAACTGTGGCAGTTAGATTTCCATGTCAGCAAAAAAAGACTAGAACAGAGTACTTTATAAATGGTGTAAAGCTAGAAATACTGGAGGTTCAAAGAGACTTTGGGGGGTCCATGTCCATTTGAGTGCAGTGTAGATTTACCAGAATGATAACTGGACTCCAAGGGTTAAATTACGAGGTGATATTACACAAACTAGGGATATATTGCCTGGAATTTAGGAGGATCAAGGTAATTTGTTCAAAGCTGTTGAGATATTAAGGGGAACTGATGGGGTAGTTTGGGAGAAACTATTTCAGCAGCTTGGGAACATAGGAACAGGAGTAGGCCATTCAGCCCATCGAGCCTGCTCCGCCATTCAATACGATCCTGGCTGATCATCCACTTCAATGCCTTTTTCCCAGACTGAGTTTCCACAGCCCACTGGGGTAGAGAATTCCAAAGATTCACAACCCTCTGAGTAAAAATCCGCCACTCCAGGCTAAAGGTGGTAGTAGTTTGGAACGTGTCTTCTGCACGCAAACATTGATGCAAAATCAATTGTCATTTTTAAATCGAAGTTTGATCTCATCAAATTCCTTTTGAAAATTGAAATATTCTTCTTTCGTGCTCTGTCCCTGAGGCACTCTGTTTCTGTGTGTGTGTGTGTGTGTGTGTGTTTCTGTGTGTGTGTTTCTGTGTGTGTGTGTGTTTCTGTGTGTGTTTCTGTGTGTGTGTGTGTTTCTGTGTGTGTGTGTGTGTTTCTGTGTGTGTGTTTCTGTGTGTGTGTTTCTGTGTGTGTGTGTCTGTGTGTGTGTGTTTCTGTGTGTGTGTGTTTCTGTGTGTGTGTGTTTCTGTGTGTGTGTTTCTGTGTGTTTCTCTGTGTGTGTGTGTGTGTTTCTGTGTGTTTGTGTGTGTGTGTGTGTGTGTGTGTGTCTGTGTTTCTGTGTGTGTTTCTGTGTCTGTGTGTGTGTGTGTTTCTGTGTGTCTGTGTGTGTCTATGTCTGTTTCTCTCTCCTCTCTCAGACCCTTTATAAAGCTCCACATACATCAGTTTGCCATTTGAAGTCAGCTGCTTTTGGTTTCACCGCATCTGCAGAGGTTACACTTCCTTATGCAGGCTGGTAAGAAACATGTATTCCACAGTTGGCTCCAATGTTCCCATGAAAATTTAGATGTTGTGCGTGCCCAGTTTTTTTAACGTGAGCTCTCCCTTGAAATCTTTGAAGAATCTTTGAAGACGTGTGCTATTTATTGTGGAACAGGATCTGCGTGGGACCTTTGAGGCTGCTGCACGCAGATTTGCAGGAACATTGACCGACACTCTCCATCCCAATCTCTTCCTCTTTCTCTCTGGTACTCTCTCCCCATTGCAATCCTTCCCTCTCTCTCTTATTCTCCATATCTATCCCTGTTCTTTCTCACTGTTACTCTCTCCATCTGGATGGAGGAGGAGAAAGAGAGGCATATACAGAGGCAGCTTTACTCTGTATCAAACCCCACAGTGTACCTGCCCCCTAGATCGAGACTTCCCCACAAGGGGAACATCCTCCCAGCATCCGCCCTGTAAAGTCCCCTCAGAATCTTGTATGTTTCAATAAGATCACCTCTCATTCTTCTGAACTCCAATGAGTATAGGCCCAACCTGTTCCACCATTCCTCAAAGATAACCCCTTCATCCCAGGAACCAGCCGAGTGAACCTTCTCTGAACTGATTCCAATGCATCCAGGCCTGACCATTTATCCACTTTCAAAGCTGCCAAACACCTTCATATTTCCCCTCTCACTCTGTTTATCCCATCCAATATTTCACACTCCTCCTCTTTAACTACAATCTCTGTATCGTTCCCACTCTTTTATAAAGACGGACACAGAGAATTCATTAAGAACCATTCCCACATCTCCCACCTCCACAGGTAGGAAGAAGGAGGAGAGGCAATCTAAACTAAAGGATATAGTTATAAAGGGGCTAACATTCTCTGCCTCTTCCTTTGCTCTAATATAATCCTTGATTTCTATCATTAGCAATGGTTGGAACAATTAACTGAGGTTCTGTCAAAGCTTACTCACATTCTTTATCTGTGTCTCTCTGTCCCAGAGAGATGGTGAAGAAACTATTGATGTGTTTCGTTCAGTTAAGTTTGATGTCAATGTTTCCCCAGGATGTTGACGCTGGGGGATTCAGTGATGGGATAATGCTTTGAATGCCAAGGGGAGGTAGTTGGATTCTCTCTTGATGCAGATGGTCATTGTCTGGCACTTGTGTGATATGAATGTTACTTGTCACTGGTTGGCCCAAACCTGAACGTTGTCCGGGTCTTGGTGCATGTGGCTCTGGATTGCTTCATTATCTGAGGCAAAATACTGTGGATGCTGGAAATCTGGAAAGCATCGAGCTGAATCACTAACTCTGTTTCTCTCTCCACAGATGCTGCCTGACCTGCTCAGTATTTCCAGCACTTCCTGCTGGGATTTCATTATCTGAGGAGGTGCGAATGGAACTGAACACTGTGCAATCAACAGTGAACATCCCTACTTCTGACCTTACGATGGAGGGCAGGTTATTGAGGAAGCAGCTGAAGATGGATGGGCCGAGGACACTAACCTGAGGAACTCCTGCAGTGATGTCCTGGGACTGAGATGACTGACCTCCAACAACCACAACCATCTTCCTTTGTGCTCGGTATGAGTCCAACCAGCAGATTCCCACTGACTTCAGTTTTACTCGGACTCCTCGATGTCACACTCGGTCAAACGCTGCCTTGATGTTAAGGTCAGTCTCTCTTCCCAGTAGCAGACAGGAGTGAATCATTCCCTTTGACCCGTTGTACACTGAACAAGCTGTGCTTCTTCACAGCCTGATACAGGACTGTACACGGCCCATTAATGTAGCCCATCAAACACTCCCAGAGCAGGTTCAGCACAGCTTAGGAACAGAGTACAGTTCCTTCAACATTCTCTCTCTGTCTTCCTCTCTCTGTCTCTCCCTCCTGCTATCTCTGACACGAGGAGAGAGACAGAGGGAGAGAGGGTTAGATATGCAGACAGAGAGAGTGCTGTGGAGAGGGACGAGGTTGGAGAGAGAGAGATTGCGGGGTCGATTGAAAGGGAGAATGTAAGAGAAATTAATTTGATGTAATCCTTCACAAACATTTAAGAGCTAGGTATGGAGACAGAAACATCGGGAGAGATCTCTGTCTCTCTCTCTGTCACTCCATCTGTCTTTCCCTCCCTGTCACTCCCTCTCTCTGCTTCTATCTCTGTCTCTCTATCTCTCTGTCCCTCCATCTGTCTTTCCCTCCCTGACACTCCCTCTCTCTCCTTCTATCTCTGTCTCTCTATCTCTCTGTCCCTCCATCTGTCTTTCCCTCCCTGACACTCCCTCTCTCTCCTTCTATCTGTATCACTGCCTCTCTCTCTCGCTGTCCTCCATCTGTCTTTCCCTCTCTGTCACTCCCTCTCTCTCCTTCTTTCTCTGTCTCTCTTTCTATCCCTCCATCTGTCCGACCTCCCTGTCACTCCATCTCTCTCCTTCCAACTCTGCCTCTCTCTCTGTCTGTCTCACCATCTGTCTTTCCCTCTCTGTCTCTCCTTCTCTCTCTCTCTGTCTCTCCATCTGTCCTCACCCACCCCTTACTCCCTCCCTCTCCTTCTATCTCTCTCTCTGCCTCTCTCTCTGTCTCTCTCTCTGTCCCTCCAGCTGTCTTTCCCTCTCTGTCTCTCCGTCTTTCTCCGTCTATCTCTGTCTCTGCCTGTCTCTCTGTCTCTCTCTCTGTCCCTCCATCTGACTTTCTCTCTCTGTCTCTCCCTCTCTCTCCTTCTATCTCTGTCTCTCTCTCTGTCTCTCTATCAGTCTTTCCCTCTCGGTATCTCCCTCTCTCTCCTTCTCTCTCTGTCTCTGCCTCTCTCTCTGTCTCTCCCTCTGTCCCTCCATCTGTCTTTCCCTCTCTGTCACTCCCTCTCTTTCCTTCTATCTCTGTTTCTCTCTCTGTTCCTCCATTTCTCTTGCCCTCTCTGTCACTCCCTCTCTCCTTCTCTCTGTCTGTCCCTCTCTCTCCTTCTCTCTCTCTCTCTCTGTCCCTCCAGCTGTCTCCCCCCCGCCCCCCAGTCACTCCCTCTCTCTCCTTCTATCTCTCTCTCTGCCTCTCTCTCTGCCTCTCTCTCTGCCTCTCTCTCTGTCTCTCTCTCTGTCCCTCCATCTGTCTTTCCCTTTCTGTCACTCCCTCTCTCTTCTTCTATCTCTGTCTCTCTCTCTGCTATCACTGACACTAGGAGAGAGACAGAGGGAGGGAGGGTTCGATATGAAGGCATAGAGAGAGCTGTAGAGAGGGACAAACTTGGAGTGAGAGAGATTGCTGAGGTGGATGAAGAGGATAATGTAAGATATATTAATTTGATGTAATCCTTCACTGCTGTGCACACAAACTTATTTGAGATATGGATGGAGAGAAAGAAAACATCGGGAGGGGGAGAAATGGAGATGAAGTTGGGGCCCAGGCGGACACTTTTGATGATCCAGAAGGAATAGCCTCCATTTTAAATAGTCAGCAAGCTGACTACCCACCCCCCTCCCCCACACCGTCACTCCATCTCTCTCCTTCTATCTCGGTCTCTGTCTCTCTCTCTCTGTCTCTCTCTCTATCCCTCCATCTGCCTTTCTCTCTCTGTCACTCCCTGTCTCTCCTTCCATCTCTGCCTCTCTCTCTCTGTCCCTACATCTGTCTACCCCCCACCTCACTCCCCGTCACTCGATCTCTCTCCTTTGATCTCTGTCTCTGCCTCTCTCTGTCTCTCTCTCTATCCCTCCATCTTTCCTTCAGTCCCTGTCACTCCATCTCTCTCCCTGTCTCTCTCTCTCTCTCTGTCCCTCCATCTGTCTTTCCCTCCCTGACACTCCCTCTCTCTCCTTCTCTCTCTGTCTCACTCTCTGCCCCTCCATGTGTCTTTCCCACGCTGTCTCTCTCTCTCTCTCTTTCCAACTGCCTTTCCCTCTCTGTCTCTCCCTCTCTCTCCTTCTTTCTCTGTCTCTCTCTCTGTCCCTCCATCTGTCTTTCCCTGTCTGTCTCTCCCTCTCTCTCCTTCTACCTCTGTCTCTCACTCTCTCTCTCTCTTTCCATCTGTCTTTCCCTCCCTGTCACACCCTCTCTCTTCTTCCATCTCTGCCTGTCTCTCTGTCTCTCCAACTGCCTTTCCCTCTCTGTCTCTCCCTCTCTCTCCTTCTTTCTCTGTCTCTCTCTCTGTCCCTCCATCTGTCTTTCCCTCTCTGTCTCTCCCTCTCTCTCCTTCTACCTCTGTCTCACTCTCTCTCTCTCTTTCCATCTGTCTTTCCCTCCCTGTCACACCCTCTCTCTCCTTCCATCTCTGCCTGTCTCTCTGTCTCTCCAACTGCCTTTCCCTCTCTGTCTCTCCCTCTCTCTCCTTCTTTCTCTGTCTCTCTCTCTGTCCCTCCATCTGTCTTTCCCTCTCTGTCTCTCCCTCTCTCTCCTTCTACCTCTGTCTCTCTCTCTCTCTCTCTCTTTCCATCTGTCTTTCCCTCCCTGTCACACCCTCTCTCTCCTTCCATCTCTGCCTGTCTCTCTGTCTCTCCAACTGCCTTTCCCTCTCTGTCTCTCCCTCTCTCTCCTTCTGTCTCTCTCTCTGTCCCTCCATCTGTCTTTCCCTCTCTGTCTCTCCCTCTCTCTCCTTCTTTCTCTGTCTCTCTCTCTCTGTTTCTCCATCAGTCTTTCCCTCTCTGTCTCTCCCTCTCTCTCCTTCTCTCTATGTCTCTCTCTTTATCCCTCCATCTGTCCTTCCCTCTATGTAACTCCATTCTCTCCTTCTATCTCTGTCTCTGTCTCTCTCTCTATCCCTCCATCTGTCCTTCACTCCCTGTCATTCCATCTCTCTCCTTCTCTCTCTGTCTCTCTCTCTCTGTCCCTCCATCTGTCTTTCCCTCCCTGACACTCCCTCTCTCTCCTTCTCTCTCTGTCTCTCTCTCCGTCCCTCCATCAGTCTTTCCCTTGCTGTCTCTCCCTCTCTCTCCTTCTATCTCTGTCTATCTCTCTCTCTCTTTCCATCTGTCTTTCCCTCCGTGTCACTCCCTCTCTCTCCTTCTCTCTCTGTCTCTCTCTCCCTGACCCTCCATCTGTCTTTCCCGCTCTGTCACTCCCTCTCTGACCTTGTATCTCTGTTTCCCTCTCTCTATCCCTCCATCTGTCCTTCCATCTATGTCACTGAATCTCTCTCCTTTTCTCTCTGTCTCTCACTCTGTCCCTCCATCTGTCTTTCCCTCCCTGTCATTCCCCATCTCTCTCCTTCTATCTCTGTCTCTCTCTCTCTCTGTCCCTCCATCTGTCTTTCCCTCCCTGTCACTCCCTCTCTCTCCTTCGATCTCTGTCTCTCCCTCTCTGTCCCTCCATCTGTCTTTCCCTCCCTATCACTCCCTGTCTCTCCTTCTCAATCTGATGCTCTCTCTCTCTGTCTCTCCATCTGTCCTTCCCTCCCTGTCACACCGTCTCTCTCCTTCTATCTCTGTCTCTCTCTCTCTGTCCCTCCATCTGTCTTTCCCTCCCTGTCACTCCCTCTCTCTCCTTCGATCTCTGTCTCTCCCTCTCTGTCCCTCCATCTGTTTTTCCCTCCCTAACACGCCCTGTCTCTCCTTTTCAATCTGACGCTCTCTCTCTCTGTCTCTCCATCTGTCCTTCCCTCCCTGTCACACCGTCTCTCTCCTTCTATCTCTGTCTCTCTCTCTCTGTCCCTCCATCTGTCTTTCCCTCCCTGTCACTCCCTCTCTCTCCTTCTATCTCTGTCTCTCTCTCTGTCTCTCCATCTGTCTTTCCCTCCCTGTTACTCCTTCTCTCTCCTTCCATCTCTGCGTCTCTCTCTCTCTCTGTCTCTCCAACTGCCTTTCCCTCTCTGGTTGACTAACAGGAAGCAGAGAGTGGGGATAAATGAGTGCTCTTCTGGTTGACAATCAGTCACTAGTGGTGTGCCTCAGGGATCGGTGTTGGGACCCCAATTATTTACAATTTATATCGATGATTTGGAGTTGGGGACCATGTGTAGGTTGTTAAAGTTTGCAGATGACACGAAGATGAGTGGCAGAGCAAAGTGTGCAGATGACTGTGAAACTTTGCAGAGGAACATAGATACATTGAGTGAGTGGGCAAAGGTCTGGCAGATGGAATACAATGTTAATAAATGTGAAGTTATTCATTTCGGTAGGAGTAACAGTAAAAAGGATTATTACTTGAATGGTAAAAAGTTGCAGCATGCTGCTATGCAGAGGGACCTGGGTGTCCTTGTGCATGAATCGCAAAAGGTTGGTCTGCAGGTCCAGCAAGTAATTAGGAAGGCAAATGGAATTTTGTCCTTCATTGCTAAAGGGATTGAGTTTAAAAGCAGAGAGGTTATGTTGCAGCTGTATAAGGTACTGGTGAGGCCGCACCTGGAGTACTGTGTGCAGTTTTGGTCTCCTTACTTGAGAAAGGATGTACTGGCACTGGAGAGGGTGCAGAGGAGGTTCACTCGGTTGATTCCGGAGTGGAGGGGGTTGGCTTATGAGGAGAGACTGAGTAGATTGGGATTATATTCATTGGAATTCAGAAGAATGAGGGGGGATCTTATAGAAACTGAAATTGAAATATTATAGAAATTGAAATATTCTTCTGTCACTCTCTGTCCCTTGGGCAGTCAGTTTGTGTGTGTGTCTGTGCATGTCGGTCTCTGTCTGTGTGTCTGTGCATGTCGGTCTGTGTGTGTGTGTGTCTGTGCATGTCGGTCTGTGTGTGTGGTTCTCTGTGTGTGGGTGTGTGTGTCTTAGCCTGTTTCTCTCTCCTCTCTCAGAACCTCAGTAAAACTCCACATACATCAATTTGCTATTTTAATTTGGCTGCTTTTGGTGATACCACAACTGCAGAGGGTGCACTTCCTTCTGCAGGCTGGTAGGAAACCCATATCCCGCTCTTTAACGGCATATTCTGTCTGCTTTGTATACTAAATTGATTAATCCCTAATAATTGATCAAATCTGACATTGATTACTGTTTGAAAGTCTCCAGGTTTACTTTCCTCCCAGGGCTGATTAAAAGTCCGAGTTTCCCTCAGTGTTTTGGAAATATCAAACCCTGATCCCACACCCAGTAAAGTATTTTACATGATGGGACGCTGCAAATGTTGTTATACTCAGTGCGCACGGTACCTTCATGTTGTAATAAGATGTTATAATCTCTATTCAGATAACTCTCATGCCACAGGGGCAAAATTTCACTGGGTCAACATTCTGACCAAACACTAAAACATTACAGAAAGCGAAGCTCACAAATTCAACACAAGTTTCCTTTTCTGTGTCTCGCTGGTCTGTTCTGATTTTCTGTTGGGTGACATCAGTCTAGATTTTGTGTTCAGACCTGAACCCACAAACGTATAACTCAGAGGCAGGATTATTACCCACTGAGCTACAGCTGGCTCCAATGTTCCCAGAAAATTTAGTTGTTGTGCACGGCAAGTTTTTTTTGTCCCACGTGCAGTCCCTTTAAATTTTTAAGAATCTTCGAAGACGTGTGTTATTTATCAGGGAACAGGACCTGCGTGGTACCTTCCAGGCTGCTGCACACAGCTTTGCAGGGACACTGACCGACACTCTCCATCCCAATCTCTTCCTCTCTGGTAATCTCTCCCCATTGCGATCCTTCCCTCTCTCTGTTATTCCCTCTCTATATCTATCCCTGTCTTTCTCACTGTTACTCTCTCCATCTGGATGGAGGAGGAGAAAGAGAGGCATATACAGAGGCAGCTTTACTCGGTATCTAACCCCACACTGTACCTGTCCTGCGAGTGTTTTATAGAACAGAGAGGACAGAGATTTGCTCTGTAGATAACTCCATTCTGTACTTGGCTTGGCAGCATTTGAAGGGACAGTTTAGACGGAGCTTTACTCTGTATCCCTGGAATTTTGAAGTGTCAGGGGTGTTTAGTTTAGTTTAATTTAGAGATTCAGCACTGAAACAGGCCCTTCGGCCCACCGGGTCTGTGCCGACCATCAACCACCCATTTATACTAATCCTACACTAATTCCATATTCCTACCACATCCCCACCTGTCCCCATATTTCCCTACCACCTAACTATACAAGGGGCAATTGCTAATGGCCAATTTACCGATCAACCTGCAAGTCTTTGGCATGTGGGAGGAAACCGGAGCACCCGGAGGAAACCCACGCAGACACAGGGAGAACTTGCAAACTCCACACAGGCAGTACCCAGAATTGAACCCGGGTCGCTGGAGCTGTGAGGCTGCGGTGCTAACCACTGCGCCACTGTGCTGGGTGAATTGATCAAAGTTTACAAGACAATACTGGAAACTGATGGGGTAGATAGAGAGAAACTCTTCTCACTGGTTGGAGGAGTCTCTGACGAGGGGCACAGTCGAAAAATCGAACATTAGTCGAAGACCCTTTCAAGGGTGAAATTTATTAACACTTCTACACACAAAGGATGGTGGAATTTTGGAATTGTCTTCCACAAATGATCCCTCCCTATCTCTGCAATCTCCTCCAGCTCCACAATCCACCAATATCTGCCATCCTCTAATTCTGACCTCTTGAACATCCCCAATTTGAATCGTTCCACCATTGGTGGCCGTGCCTTCAAGCTGCCAAGGCCCTAACTCTGGAATTCCTTTCCCAAACCTCACCATCTCACTAACTCTCTTTCCTCTTTGAAGATTCTCCCTCAAACCAACCTCTGACCAAGTTTTTGGTCATCTGGTCTAATATCTCCTGAAGTGACTCAGTGTCAAATTTTTATTTTCTTGATTCATTTGTTGGATGTGTGCGTTAGTGGCCAGGACAGCATTTATTGCCCATTCATAATTGCCCTTGAGAAGGTGGTGTTGAGCCTCCTTCTTGAACCGCTGCAGTCCATGTGGGGTAGGTACACCCACAGTGCTGTTAGGAAGGGAGATCCAGGATTTTGACCCAGTCACAGTGAAGGAGCAGCGATATAGTTCCAAGTCAGGATGGTGTGTGACTTAAGGGAAACTTGCAGGTGGTGGTGTTCCCATACGTGTTTCCTGTTTGTTTGCTCTCTCTCCCCCTCCTTCTTTCTAGACCTCCTTGTCCTCCTGTCCCTCTGTGTTATGAGAACCTAAGAACAGAAGGAAGTGGGTGCAGGAACAGAGAGACCTGGGGATGTCTGTGCACAAATTGAAGGTGGCAGAGCTAGTTGAGAAAGTGGTTAAAAGGCATATGGGATGCTCGGCTTTGTAAATGGAGGCTTAGAGTATAAAAGCAAGGAGGTTATGATGAAGCTTTATAAAACACTGCTTCATCCTCAACTAGTATTGTGTCCAATTCTGGACACCGTACTTTCGGAAGGATGTGGGGGCTTTAGAGAGGATGCAGAAAAGACTCACGAGCAAGGTTCCAGGGATGAGGGACTTCAGTTACCTGGATAGATTGGAGAAACTGGTGTTGTTCTCCATAGAGAAGAGAAACTTGAGATGAGATTTGATCGAGGTGTTCAAAATCATGAGGGGTCCTGACAGAGTAGATGTAGGAGTAGGAATGCAGCACATAGGACATTCCAGACCCATTTCTGTTCAGTGTTTACTTAAACAAGTGAATTGACCATTTAATATTTTTAACTTACTTAACCCTTGTGTTCCCACAAAGATCAAGCTAGCAAATTCAACAGTGGCTTCTTTGACTTCATCCCATCGTGTCTTATGTACATTCTGACAGGATAGCAGGTATAACTGTAGTCATAAAATTCAGCTGAAAATTGATCAGTTACATTGTTATTTCAGTCCATATTTACAGTACACACGGTACCTTACTGTCGTAATAAAGTCATATAGTGTCTATTCATCCCACTGGGGCAAAATGTCACTGGCTCAACATTCTCACCAAATACTAAAGCATTCCACAATGCAAGACTCACAAATTCAACACAAGTTTCCTTTTCTGAGTCTCGCTGGTCTGTTCTGATTCTCTGAGGGATTACTGATGCTTATCCTCCACATGAGCAGTCGTCCTAATCCCCTGTGCCTGTCCTGCTGCCAAACCCAGCATCCACTTACATTAAGGCAAGTGATACAGGAGCGTCTCAGTGACTGAGGCAGGTGAGTCTTGAGGCTGAGCCGGGCACAGTGAGTGACCCGGGTTAATCCGACACTCCAGGGACAGTTTAACCGGAGCTTTACTCTGTATCTAATCCGTGCTGTACCTTCTCTGAGAGTGTTTGATGGGGCAGTGTAGACGAGGAGAGTTATTCCTTACCCATTTTAAATATAGAGAGGTGAATATCCAAGAGATTGTTTTAAGTGTGATGAGGGTTTCTGCCTCTACCATCCTTTCAGGCAGTGAGTTCCAGACACCCACCAGCCACTGGGTGAAGAAACTATTGATGTGTTTCGTTCAGTTAAGCCTGATGTCAATGTTTCCCCAGGATGTTGACGCTGGGGGATTCAGCGATGGGATAATGCTTTGAATGCCAAGGGGAGGTGGTTGGATTCTCTCTTGTTGCAGATGGTCATTGCCTGGCACTTGTGTGATGTGAATGTTACTTGTCACTGGTCGGCCCAAGCCTGAATGTTGTCCGGGTCTTGGTGCATGTGGCTCTGGATTGCTTCATTATCTGAGGCAAAATATTGTGGATGCTGGAAATCTGGAAAGCATCGAGCTGAATCACTAACTCTGTTTCTCTCTCCACAGATGCTGCTTGACCTGCTCAGTATTTAAAGCACTTTCTGCTGGGATCTCAGCTGAAGATGGCTGGGCTGAGGACACTACCCTGATAAACTCCTGCAGTGAAGGCCTGGGACTGAGATGATTGACTTCCAACAACCAAAACCATCTTCCTTTGTGCTCGGTATGATTCCAACCAGTGGAGAGATTTCCCCCGATTCCCACTGACTTCAGTTTTACTCTGTCTCCTCGATGTCACACTCGGTCAAACGCTGCCTTGATGTTAAGGTCAGTCTCTCTTCCCAGTAGCAGACAGGAGTGAATCGTTCCCTTTGACCCGTTGTACACTGAACAAGCTGTGCTTCTTCACAGCCTGATACAGGACTGTACACGATCGATTAATGTAGCCCATCAAACACTCCCAGAGCAGGTTCAGCACAGCTTAGGAACAGAGTACAGTTCCTTCAACATTCTCTCTCTGTCTCTCCCTCCTGCTATCTCTGACATTAGGAGAGAGACAGAGGGAGAGAGGGTTAGTTATGAAGGCAGAGAGAGTGCTGTAGAGAGGGACAAATTTGGAGAGAGAGAGATTGTTGAGGTGGATGAAAAGGATAATGTAAGATATATTAATTTGATGTAATCCTTCACTGCTGTGGACACAAACATACAAGAGATAGATATGGAGAGAAAAAAACATCGGGAGATGGGGAAATGTAGATGAAGTTGGGGCCCAGGCGGATACTTTTGATGATCCAGAAGGAATAGCCTCCATTTTAAACATCCAGCAAGCTATTCCACTGTGGGAGCCATCACACCCAAACAGACATAGACACACACACACACACACACACAGAAACACCCACACAATGATATTGGTTGTTCAAATTTCATGCTGGTTTATTGGTTAATTTTTAAATCTGTGATTGATAGATTCTTGTTAACCAAAGGTATGAAGAGATAAGGGGCAAAGGCAGGATATATGGTGGAAGTAACATCACAGATCAGCCAAGATCTCATTTGATGCCGGAACAGGGCTGTGTGGTTGAATTGCATCTTCCTCTTCCAATATCCCCTGTGAAGTATCCTTCTATCTCTTTTAGTCACCCTGTCAGTCCATGTCTCTCTGTTTCTCTTTTTCTGTCTCTCTCTCTGTCTCTATCAGACAGTGTCGAGTGAGATTCACTCTGTATCCACCCCATGATGTTCCTGCCCTGGGAGTGTGTGATGGGACAGCGCAGAGGGAAATTTACTCTGTGTCAAACCCAACATTGTGCTTGGCTTGGGAATATTTAATGGGACAGTGTAGCTGGAGATTTACTCTGTATCCCTGGAATTTTGAATTCTCAGGTGTGATTTGATGATTGTTTTCAAGATAATAAGGGAAACTGATAGGGTAGACAGAGAGTAACAATTCCCACTGGCTGCAGAGTCTAGAACATGGGGGCATAGTCTAAAAATATAAACCTCGTCTAAAAACCTTTCAGGAGTGAAATGAAGAAACACTTCAACACACCAGGTGTGGTATCAGTTTGGAACTCTCTTCCACAATCAGCAATTGATGCTGAGACACTTGTTAATTTTTAAATCTGAGTTTGAAAGATTTTTGTTAACCAAAGGTATTAAGGGGCAAAGATAGGTACATGGAGTTAGATCACACATCAGCCATGAGCTCATTGAATGACAGAACAGGGTTGAGGGGCCAAATGTCCTCCTCCTCTTCCTCTGTCCTACGACAAATATCCTGCCATCACTCTCTGTGTCTTGGTCTCTGTTTCCCTCTTTGTCTCTCTTTCTGTCTGTCTGTCTGTCTGTCTCTCTCTCCTCTCATCTGTGGAAATCCACACACATCAGTCAGCCATTTTAGGTTCATTTTTAGTGGCCATTTTATGTTCCCACAACACTGGGACATTTATCGCTGTCTATCCCAAACCATCTCTCTTTGTAGTCTATTTGTGTTCTCCTCACAGCTTATTGTCCCACCTAACCTAGTATCTCTCTCCTTTGCTCCGTCTCACTCACGCACTCTCCCCCATCTCTCTCCCCCCCCATTTCTCTCTCCCCCCATTTCTCTCTCCCCCCACCCCCCGCAATCTCTCTTTAAGTGTCCTGTTATCACATCCTTTATTATAGATTCGAGCATTTTCCCAATGACTGATGTTAGACGAACAGGTCTTTAGTTCCCCATTTTCTCTCTCCTTCCTTTTGTAAATAGTGGGGTTACATTTGCTACCTTCTAATCTGCCTCTCTCACTCTGCCTCTCTCACACTGCCTCTGTCCCTCGCTATCTGTCTTTCCCCCCTCTCTCTCACTCTATCTCTCCCTCTCTCTCTCTACCTCTGTCCACGTCTCAATTTGTGCCTCCCTCACACCATCTCTCCCTCTCTCTCTGTCTCTCTCTAGCTCTCTGTCTGCCTCTCTATGTCTGCCTCTCTGTGTCTCCTTCTCTCTCTGTGCCTCTCTCACTCTCTATCTGTCTCTCCCCCAGCTCTCTCTCTCTATCTCTCCCTCTCTCTCTTTCTCAACCTCTGTCCATGTCTCAATTTGTGCCTCCCTCACACCATCGCTCCCTCTCTCTGTCTCTCTCTATCTCTCTCTCTGCCTCTCTCTCTCTCTGCCTCTCCCTCTCTATCTCTCCCTTTCTCCCTCTCGCTGCATCTGTCCACGTCTCAGTTTGTGTCTCCCCCACACCATCCCTCCCTCTCTCCCTCCCTCCCTCTCTCCCTCCCTCCCTCTCTCCCTCCCTCTCTCCCTCCCTCTCTCCCTCCCTCTCTCTCTCCCTCTCTCTCTCTCTTTCGCTGCCTCTGTGCACGACTCAGTTTGTGTCTCCCCCACACCATCTCTCACTCCCTCTCTCCCTCCCTCTCTCCCTCCCTCTCTCTCTCCCTTCCTCTCTCCCTCCCTCTCTGTCTCTGTCTCAGAGTAACAGCTCAGATGATTAACCTCTTTATCCATGTGTTATGAACACGGGACTTTGTCTCTCTCCCATTTTCTAGGATGTTGCCAGGACTGGAGAATTGTAGCTATGAGGATAGGCAGGGGTTGTTGTCCTTGGAACAGAGAAGGCTGAGGGGAGATCTGATTGAAATGTACAAAATGTTGAGGGTCCTGGATGGAGTGGAGGTGAAGGGCAGAGAACCATAGCAGAAAGGTCAGTGACGAGGGGGCATAGATTTAAAGTGATTGGTAGAAAAATTAGAGGGGAGTTGAGGAAAATCTTTTTCACCCAGAGGGTCGCGATGGTCTGGAACTCACTGCCTGAAAGGGTAGTTGAGGCAGAGACCCTCAACTCATTCAGAAGGAGTCTGGATCGGCACCTCAAGTGCGGTAAGCTGCAGTGCTCGGACCAAATGCTGTAAGGTGGGATGAGAATAGGTTGATCGTTTTTCGGCTGGCACAGAGAGAATGGGCCAAGTGGCCGCTTTCTGTGCCTTAAAATTTCTATGTTGCCCTCGCCAACTCTATTATACCCTCTGTTACCCTCTGAATCTCAGTCTCTCCCTCTCTGTTACCCTCTGAATCCCTGTCTCTCCCTCTCTGTTACCCTCTGAATTCCAGTCTCTCCCTCTCTGTTACCCTCTGAATCCCTGTCTCTCCCTCTCTGTTACCCTCTGAATCCCAGTCTCTCCCTCTCTGTTACCCTCTGAATCCCAGTCTCTCCCTCTCTGTTCCCCTCTGAATTCCAGTCTCTCCCTCTCTGTTACCCTCTGAATCCCAGTCTCTCCCTCTCTGTTACCCTCTGAATCCCTGTCTCTCCCTCTCTGTTACCCTTTGAATTCCAGTCTCTCCCTCTCTGTTACCCTCTGAATTCCAGTCTCTCCCTCTCTGTCACCCTCTGAATTCCAGTCTCTCCCTCTCTGTTACCCTCTGAATCCCAGTCTCTCCCTCTCTGTTACCCTCTGAATTCCAGGTCTCTCCTTCTCTCTCTGTCTCTCACTCTGTCCCTCCATCTGTCTTTCCCTCTCTGTCTCTCCATCTCTCTCCTTCTATCTCTGTCTCTGCCTCTCTCTCTGTCTCGCTCTCTGTCACTCCATCTGTCTTTCCCTCTCTGTCTCTCCCTCTCTCTCCTTCTATCTCTGTCTCTCTCTCTCTGTCTCTCCATCTGTCTTTCCCTCCCTGACTCTCCCTCTCTCTCCGTCTGTCTCTGTCTCTACCTCTCTCTCTGTCCCTCCATCTGTCAAAGAACAAAGAACAGTACAGCACAGGAACAGGCCATTCGGCCCTCCGAATTTGCGCCGATCTTGATGCCTGCCCAAACTAAAACCTTCTGCACTTCCAGGGTCCGTATCCCTCTATTCCCTTCCTATTCATGTATTTGTCAAGATGTCTCTTAAACGTCTCGATGGTACCTGCTTCCACCACCTCCCCCGGCAACAAGTTCCAGGCACTCACCACCCTCTGTGTAAGGAACTTGCCTCGCACATCCCCTCTAAACTTTGCCCCTCTCACCTTAAACCTCTGTCCCCTAGTAACTGACTCTTCCACCCTGGGAAAAAGCTTCTGACTATCCACTCTGTCCATGCCACTTATAATTTTGTAAACCTCTATCATGTCGCCCCTCCACCTCCGTCGTTCCAGTGAAAACAATCCGAGTTTATCCAACCTCTCCTCATAGCTAATGCCCTCCAGACCAGGCAACATCCTGGTCAACCTCCTCTGTACCCTCTCCAAAGCCTCCATGTCCTTCTGGTAGTGTGGCGACCAGAATTCTAAGTGTGGCCTAACTAAAGTTCTGTACAGCTGCAACATGACTTGCCTATTTTTATACTCTATGCCCTGACCGATGAAGGCAAGCATGCCGTATGCCTTCTTGACTACCTTATCCACCTGTGTTGCACTTTCAGTGACCTGTGGACCTGTACGCCCAGATCTCTCTGCCTGTCAATACTCCAAAGGGTTCTGCCATTTACTGGATACTTCCCACCTGCATTAGACCTTCAGAAATGCATTACCTCACATTTGTCCGCATTAAACTCCATCTGCCATTTCTACGCCCAAGTCTCCAACCGATCTATATCCTGCTGTATCCTCTGACAATCCTCATCACTATCCGCAACTCCACCAACCTTTGTGTCGTCCGCAAACTGACTAATCAGACCAGCTACATTTTCTTCCAAATCATTTATATATCCTACAAACAGCAAAGGTCCCAGCACTGATCCCTGCGGAACACCACTAGTCACATCCCTCCATTCAGAAAAACACCCTTCCACTGCTACCCTCTGTCTTCTATGAACGAGCTCGTTCTGTATCCATTTTACCTTTCCCTCTCTGTCACTCCCTCTCTCTCCTTCTATCTCTGTCTCTCTCTCTGTTCCTCCATCTGTCCTTCCCTCTCTGTCACTCCATCTCTCCCTCTCTACTACTCTCTGCCTCTCCCTCTCGCTCCTTCCCTCTCTCTGTCCCTCCATCTGTCTTTCTCCCCCTGTCACTCCCTCTCTCTCTGTCTATCTCAGTCTCTGCCTCTCTCCCTGTCCCTCCATTTGTCTTTCCCTCTCTGTCACTCCCTCTCTCTCCTTCTATCTTTGTCTCTCTCCATCTATCCCTCCATCTGTCCTTCCCTCCCTGTCACTCCATCTCTCCCATTCTCTCTCTGCCTCTCTCTCTGTCTCTCCATCTGTCTTTCACTCTCTGTCTCTCCCTCTCTCTACTTCTCTCTCTCTCTGTCTCTCTCTCTGTCCCTACATCTGTTTTTCCCTTCTTGACACTCCCTCTCTCTCCTTCTATCGCTGTCTCTCTCTCTCTGTCTCCCATCTGTCCTTCCCTCCCTGTCACTCCATCTCTCTCCTTCTCTCTCTGTCTCTCTCTCTCTGTCCCTCCATCTGTCCTTCCCTCCCTGTTACTCCATCTCTCTCCTTCTATCTCTGTCTCTCTCTCTCAGTCTCCCATCTGTCCTTCCCTCCCTGTCACTCCCTCTCTCTACTTCTATCTCTGTATCTCTTCTATCCCTCCATCTGTCCTTCCCTCCCTGTTACTCCATCTCTCTCCTTCTCTCTCTGTCTCTCTCTCTCTGTCCCTCCATCTGCCTTTCCCTCACTGTCACTCCATCTCTCTCCTTCTCTCTCTGTCTCTCACTCTGTCCCTCCATCTGTATTTCTCTCCCTGTCACGCCCTCTCTCTCGTTCCATCTGACTCTCGCTCTCTCTGTCTCACCATCTGTCTTTCCCTCTCTGTCTCTCCATCTCTCTCCTTCTCACTCTGTCTCTCCATCTGTCTCTCCCCCACCCCCATCCCCCGCTCCGTCACTCCCTCTCTCTCCTTCTATCTCTGTCTCCTCCTCTCTCTGTGTCCCTCCATCCGTCTTTCCCTCTCTGTCACTCCCTCTCTCTCCGACTATCTCTGTCTCTGCCACTCTCTGTCTGTCTGTCCCTCCATCTGTCCATCAGGCTCCTCGATGTCACACTCGGTCAAACGCTGCCTTGATGTTAAGGTCAGTCTCTCTTCCCAGTAGCAGACAGGAGTGAATCGTTCCCTTTGGTACTGCCTTCAACATTCTCTCTCTGTCTTCCTCTCTCTGTCTCTCCCTCCTGCTATCTCTGACACGAGGAGAGAGACAGAGGGAGAGAGGGTTAGATATGCAGACAGAGAGAGTGCTGTGGAGAGGGACGAGGTTGGAGAGAGAGAGATTGCGGGGTCGATTGAAAGGGAGAATGTAAGAGAAATTAATTTGATGTAATCCTTCACAAACATTTAAGAGCTAGGTATGGAGACAGAAACATCGGGAGAGATCTCTGTCTCTCTCTCTGTCACTCCATCTGTCTTTCCCTCCCTGTCACTCCCTCTCTCTGCTTCTATCTCTGTCTCTCTATCTCTCTGTCCCTCCATCTGTCTTTCCCTCCCTGACACTCCCTCTCTCTCCTTCTATCTCTGTCTCTCTATCTCTCTGTCCCTCCATCTGTCTTTCCCTCCCTGACACTCCCTCTCTCTCCTTCTATCTGTATCACTGCCTCTCTCTCTCGCTGTCCTCCATCTGTCTTTCCCTCTCTGTCACTCCCTCTCTCTCCTTCTTTCTCTGTCTCTCTTTCTATCCCTCCATCTGTCCGACCTCCCTGTCACTCCATCTCTCTCCTTCCAACTCTGCCTCTCTCTCTGTCTGTCTCACCATCTGTCTTTCCCTCTCTGTCTCTCCTTCTCTCTCTCTCTGTCTCTCCATCTGTCCTCACCCACCCCTTACTCCCTCCCTCTCCTTCTATCTCTCTCTCTGCCTCTCTCTCTGTCTCTCTCTCTGTCCCTCCAGCTGTCTTTCCCTCTCTGTCTCTCCGTCTTTCTCCGTCTATCTCTGTCTCTGCCTGTCTCTCTGTCTCTCTCTCTGTCCCTCCATCTGACTTTCTCTCTCTGTCTCTCCCTCTCTCTCCTTCTATCTCTGTCTCTCTCTCTGTCTCTCTATCAGTCTTTCCCTCTCGGTATCTCCCTCTCTCTCCTTCTCTCTCTGTCTCTGCCTCTCTCTCTGTCTCTCCCTCTGTCCCTCCATCTGTCTTTCCCTCTCTGTCACTCCCTCTCTTTCCTTCTATCTCTGTTTCTCTCTCTGTTCCTCCATTTCTCTTGCCCTCTCTGTCACTCCCTCTCTCCTTCTCTCTGTCTGTCCCTCTCTCTCCTTCTCTCTCTCTCTCTCTGTCCCTCCAGCTGTCTCCCCCCCGCCCCCCAGTCACTCCCTCTCTCTCCTTCTATCTCTCTCTCTGCCTCTCTCTCTGCCTCTCTCTCTGCCTCTCTCTCTGTCTCTCTCTCTGTCCCTCCATCTGTCTTTCCCTTTCTGTCACTCCCTCTCTCTTCTTCTATCTCTGTCTCTCTCTCTGCTATCACTGACACTAGGAGAGAGACAGAGGGAGGGAGGGTTCGATATGAAGGCATAGAGAGAGCTGTAGAGAGGGACAAACTTGGAGTGAGAGAGATTGCTGAGGTGGATGAAGAGGATAATGTAAGATATATTAATTTGATGTAATCCTTCACTGCTGTGCACACAAACTTATTTGAGATATGGATGGAGAGAAAGAAAACATCGGGAGGGGGAGAAATGGAGATGAAGTTGGGGCCCAGGCGGACACTTTTGATGATCCAGAAGGAATAGCCTCCATTTTAAATAGTCAGCAAGCTGACTACCCACCCCCCTCCCCCACACCGTCACTCCATCTCTCTCCTTCTATCTCGGTCTCTGTCTCTCTCTCTCTGTCTCTCTCTCTATCCCTCCATCTGCCTTTCTCTCTCTGTCACTCCCTGTCTCTCCTTCCATCTCTGCCTCTCTCTCTCTGTCCCTACATCTGTCTACCCCCCACCTCACTCCCCGTCACTCGATCTCTCTCCTTTGATCTCTGTCTCTGCCTCTCTCTGTCTCTCTCTCTATCCCTCCATCTTTCCTTCAGTCCCTGTCACTCCATCTCTCTCCCTGTCTCTCTCTCTCTCTCTGTCCCTCCATCTGTCTTTCCCTCCCTGACACTCCCTCTCTCTCCTTCTCTCTCTGTCTCACTCTCTGCCCCTCCATGTGTCTTTCCCACGCTGTCTCTCTCTCTCTCTCTTTCCAACTGCCTTTCCCTCTCTGTCTCTCCCTCTCTCTCCTTCTTTCTCTGTCTCTCTCTCTGTCCCTCCATCTGTCTTTCCCTGTCTGTCTCTCCCTCTCTCTCCTTCTACCTCTGTCTCTCACTCTCTCTCTCTCTTTCCATCTGTCTTTCCCTCCCTGTCACACCCTCTCTCTTCTTCCATCTCTGCCTGTCTCTCTGTCTCTCCAACTGCCTTTCCCTCTCTGTCTCTCCCTCTCTCTCCTTCTTTCTCTGTCTCTCTCTCTGTCCCTCCATCTGTCTTTCCCTCTCTGTCTCTCCCTCTCTCTCCTTCTACCTCTGTCTCACTCTCTCTCTCTCTTTCCATCTGTCTTTCCCTCCCTGTCACACCCTCTCTCTCCTTCCATCTCTGCCTGTCTCTCTGTCTCTCCAACTGCCTTTCCCTCTCTGTCTCTCCCTCTCTCTCCTTCTTTCTCTGTCTCTCTCTCTGTCCCTCCATCTGTCTTTCCCTCTCTGTCTCTCCCTCTCTCTCCTTCTACCTCTGTCTCTCTCTCTCTCTCTCTCTTTCCATCTGTCTTTCCCTCCCTGTCACACCCTCTCTCTCCTTCCATCTCTGCCTGTCTCTCTGTCTCTCCAACTGCCTTTCCCTCTCTGTCTCTCCCTCTCTCTCCTTCTGTCTCTCTCTCTGTCCCTCCATCTGTCTTTCCCTCTCTGTCTCTCCCTCTCTCTCCTTCTTTCTCTGTCTCTCTCTCTCTGTTTCTCCATCAGTCTTTCCCTCTCTGTCTCTCCCTCTCTCTCCTTCTCTCTATGTCTCTCTCTTTATCCCTCCATCTGTCCTTCCCTCTATGTAACTCCATTCTCTCCTTCTATCTCTGTCTCTGTCTCTCTCTCTATCCCTCCATCTGTCCTTCACTCCCTGTCATTCCATCTCTCTCCTTCTCTCTCTGTCTCTCTCTCTCTGTCCCTCCATCTGTCTTTCCCTCCCTGACACTCCCTCTCTCTCCTTCTCTCTCTGTCTCTCTCTCCGTCCCTCCATCAGTCTTTCCCTTGCTGTCTCTCCCTCTCTCTCCTTCTATCTCTGTCTATCTCTCTCTCTCTTTCCATCTGTCTTTCCCTCCGTGTCACTCCCTCTCTCTCCTTCTCTCTCTGTCTCTCTCTCCCTGACCCTCCATCTGTCTTTCCCGCTCTGTCACTCCCTCTCTGACCTTGTATCTCTGTTTCCCTCTCTCTATCCCTCCATCTGTCCTTCCATCTATGTCACTGAATCTCTCTCCTTTTCTCTCTGTCTCTCACTCTGTCCCTCCATCTGTCTTTCCCTCCCTGTCATTCCCCATCTCTCTCCTTCTATCTCTGTCTCTCTCTCTCTCTGTCCCTCCATCTGTCTTTCCCTCCCTGTCACTCCCTCTCTCTCCTTCGATCTCTGTCTCTCCCTCTCTGTCCCTCCATCTGTCTTTCCCTCCCTATCACTCCCTGTCTCTCCTTCTCAATCTGATGCTCTCTCTCTCTGTCTCTCCATCTGTCCTTCCCTCCCTGTCACACCGTCTCTCTCCTTCTATCTCTGTCTCTCTCTCTCTGTCCCTCCATCTGTCTTTCCCTCCCTGTCACTCCCTCTCTCTCCTTCGATCTCTGTCTCTCCCTCTCTGTCCCTCCATCTGTTTTTCCCTCCCTAACACGCCCTGTCTCTCCTTTTCAATCTGACGCTCTCTCTCTCTGTCTCTCCATCTGTCCTTCCCTCCCTGTCACACCGTCTCTCTCCTTCTATCTCTGTCTCTCTCTCTCTGTCCCTCCATCTGTCTTTCCCTCCCTGTCACTCCCTCTCTCTCCTTCTATCTCTGTCTCTCTCTCTGTCTCTCCATCTGTCTTTCCCTCCCTGTTACTCCTTCTCTCTCCTTCCATCTCTGCGTCTCTCTCTCTCTCTGTCTCTCCAACTGCCTTTCCCTCTCTGGTTGACTAACAGGAAGCAGAGAGTGGGGATAAATGAGTGCTCTTCTGGTTGACAATCAGTCACTAGTGGTGTGCCTCAGGGATCGGTGTTGGGACCCCAATTATTTACAATTTATATCGATGATTTGGAGTTGGGGACCATGTGTAGGTTGTTAAAGTTTGCAGATGACACGAAGATGAGTGGCAGAGCAAAGTGTGCAGATGACTGTGAAACTTTGCAGAGGAACATAGATACATTGAGTGAGTGGGCAAAGGTCTGGCAGATGGAATACAATGTTAATAAATGTGAAGTTATTCATTTCGGTAGGAGTAACAGTAAAAAGGATTATTACTTGAATGGTAAAAAGTTGCAGCATGCTGCTATGCAGAGGGACCTGGGTGTCCTTGTGCATGAATCGCAAAAGGTTGGTCTGCAGGTCCAGCAAGTAATTAGGAAGGCAAATGGAATTTTGTCCTTCATTGCTAAAGGGATTGAGTTTAAAAGCAGAGAGGTTATGTTGCAGCTGTATAAGGTACTGGTGAGGCCGCACCTGGAGTACTGTGTGCAGTTTTGGTCTCCTTACTTGAGAAAGGATGTACTGGCACTGGAGAGGGTGCAGAGGAGGTTCACTCGGTTGATTCCGGAGTGGAGGGGGTTGGCTTATGAGGAGAGACTGAGTAGATTGGGATTATATTCATTGGAATTCAGAAGAATGAGGGGGGATCTTATAGAAACTGAAATTGAAATATTATAGAAATTGAAATATTCTTCTGTCACTCTCTGTCCCTTGGGCAGTCAGTTTGTGTGTGTGTCTGTGCATGTCGGTCTCTGTCTGTGTGTCTGTGCATGTCGGTCTGTGTGTGTGTGTGTCTGTGCATGTCGGTCTGTGTGTGTGGTTCTCTGTGTGTGGGTGTGTGTGTCTTAGCCTGTTTCTCTCTCCTCTCTCAGAACCTCAGTAAAACTCCACATACATCAATTTGCTATTTTAATTTGGCTGCTTTTGGTGATACCACAACTGCAGAGGGTGCACTTCCTTCTGCAGGCTGGTAGGAAACCCATATCCCGCTCTTTAACGGCATATTCTGTCTGCTTTGTATACTAAATTGATTAATCCCTAATAATTGATCAAATCTGACATTGATTACTGTTTGAAAGTCTCCAGGTTTACTTTCCTCCCAGGGCTGATTAAAAGTCCGAGTTTCCCTCAGTGTTTTGGAAATATCAAACCCTGATCCCACACCCAGTAAAGTATTTTACATGATGGGACGCTGCAAATGTTGTTATACTCAGTGCGCACGGTACCTTCATGTTGTAATAAGATGTTATAATCTCTATTCAGATAACTCTCATGCCACAGGGGCAAAATTTCACTGGGTCAACATTCTGACCAAACACTAAAACATTACAGAAAGCGAAGCTCACAAATTCAACACAAGTTTCCTTTTCTGTGTCTCGCTGGTCTGTTCTGATTTTCTGTTGGGTGACATCAGTCTAGATTTTGTGTTCAGACCTGAACCCACAAACGTATAACTCAGAGGCAGGATTATTACCCACTGAGCTACAGCTGGCTCCAATGTTCCCAGAAAATTTAGTTGTTGTGCACGGCAAGTTTTTTTTGTCCCACGTGCAGTCCCTTTAAATTTTTAAGAATCTTCGAAGACGTGTGTTATTTATCAGGGAACAGGACCTGCGTGGTACCTTCCAGGCTGCTGCACACAGCTTTGCAGGGACACTGACCGACACTCTCCATCCCAATCTCTTCCTCTCTGGTAATCTCTCCCCATTGCGATCCTTCCCTCTCTCTGTTATTCCCTCTCTATATCTATCCCTGTCTTTCTCACTGTTACTCTCTCCATCTGGATGGAGGAGGAGAAAGAGAGGCATATACAGAGGCAGCTTTACTCGGTATCTAACCCCACACTGTACCTGTCCTGCGAGTGTTTTATAGAACAGAGAGGACAGAGATTTGCTCTGTAGATAACTCCATTCTGTACTTGGCTTGGCAGCATTTGAAGGGACAGTTTAGACGGAGCTTTACTCTGTATCCCTGGAATTTTGAAGTGTCAGGGGTGTTTAGTTTAGTTTAATTTAGAGATTCAGCACTGAAACAGGCCCTTCGGCCCACCGGGTCTGTGCCGACCATCAACCACCCATTTATACTAATCCTACACTAATTCCATATTCCTACCACATCCCCACCTGTCCCCATATTTCCCTACCACCTAACTATACAAGGGGCAATTGCTAATGGCCAATTTACCGATCAACCTGCAAGTCTTTGGCATGTGGGAGGAAACCGGAGCACCCGGAGGAAACCCACGCAGACACAGGGAGAACTTGCAAACTCCACACAGGCAGTACCCAGAATTGAACCCGGGTCGCTGGAGCTGTGAGGCTGCGGTGCTAACCACTGCGCCACTGTGCTGGGTGAATTGATCAAAGTTTACAAGACAATACTGGAAACTGATGGGGTAGATAGAGAGAAACTCTTCTCACTGGTTGGAGGAGTCTCTGACGAGGGGCACAGTCGAAAAATCGAACATTAGTCGAAGACCCTTTCAAGGGTGAAATTTATTAACACTTCTACACACAAAGGATGGTGGAATTTTGGAATTGTCTTCCACAAATGATCCCTCCCTATCTCTGCAATCTCCTCCAGCTCCACAATCCACCAATATCTGCCATCCTCTAATTCTGACCTCTTGAACATCCCCAATTTGAATCGTTCCACCATTGGTGGCCGTGCCTTCAAGCTGCCAAGGCCCTAACTCTGGAATTCCTTTCCCAAACCTCACCATCTCACTAACTCTCTTTCCTCTTTGAAGATTCTCCCTCAAACCAACCTCTGACCAAGTTTTTGGTCATCTGGTCTAATATCTCCTGAAGTGACTCAGTGTCAAATTTTTATTTTCTTGATTCATTTGTTGGATGTGTGCGTTAGTGGCCAGGACAGCATTTATTGCCCATTCATAATTGCCCTTGAGAAGGTGGTGTTGAGCCTCCTTCTTGAACCGCTGCAGTCCATGTGGGGTAGGTACACCCACAGTGCTGTTAGGAAGGGAGATCCAGGATTTTGACCCAGTCACAGTGAAGGAGCAGCGATATAGTTCCAAGTCAGGATGGTGTGTGACTTAAGGGAAACTTGCAGGTGGTGGTGTTCCCATACGTGTTTCCTGTTTGTTTGCTCTCTCTCCCCCTCCTTCTTTCTAGACCTCCTTGTCCTCCTGTCCCTCTGTGTTATGAGAACCTAAGAACAGAAGGAAGTGGGTGCAGGAACAGAGAGACCTGGGGATGTCTGTGCACAAATTGAAGGTGGCAGAGCTAGTTGAGAAAGTGGTTAAAAGGCATATGGGATGCTCGGCTTTGTAAATGGAGGCTTAGAGTATAAAAGCAAGGAGGTTATGATGAAGCTTTATAAAACACTGCTTCATCCTCAACTAGTATTGTGTCCAATTCTGGACACCGTACTTTCGGAAGGATGTGGGGGCTTTAGAGAGGATGCAGAAAAGACTCACGAGCAAGGTTCCAGGGATGAGGGACTTCAGTTACCTGGATAGATTGGAGAAACTGGTGTTGTTCTCCATAGAGAAGAGAAACTTGAGATGAGATTTGATCGAGGTGTTCAAAATCATGAGGGGTCCTGACAGAGTAGATGTAGGAGTAGGAATGCAGCACATAGGACATTCCAGACCCATTTCTGTTCAGTGTTTACTTAAACAAGTGAATTGACCATTTAATATTTTTAACTTACTTAACCCTTGTGTTCCCACAAAGATCAAGCTAGCAAATTCAACAGTGGCTTCTTTGACTTCATCCCATCGTGTCTTATGTACATTCTGACAGGATAGCAGGTATAACTGTAGTCATAAAATTCAGCTGAAAATTGATCAGTTACATTGTTATTTCAGTCCATATTTACAGTACACACGGTACCTTACTGTCGTAATAAAGTCATATAGTGTCTATTCATCCCACTGGGGCAAAATGTCACTGGCTCAACATTCTCACCAAATACTAAAGCATTCCACAATGCAAGACTCACAAATTCAACACAAGTTTCCTTTTCTGAGTCTCGCTGGTCTGTTCTGATTCTCTGAGGGATTACTGATGCTTATCCTCCACATGAGCAGTCGTCCTAATCCCCTGTGCCTGTCCTGCTGCCAAACCCAGCATCCACTTACATTAAGGCAAGTGATACAGGAGCGTCTCAGTGACTGAGGCAGGTGAGTCTTGAGGCTGAGCCGGGCACAGTGAGTGACCCGGGTTAATCCGACACTCCAGGGACAGTTTAACCGGAGCTTTACTCTGTATCTAATCCGTGCTGTACCTTCTCTGAGAGTGTTTGATGGGGCAGTGTAGACGAGGAGAGTTATTCCTTACCCATTTTAAATATAGAGAGGTGAATATCCAAGAGATTGTTTTAAGTGTGATGAGGGTTTCTGCCTCTACCATCCTTTCAGGCAGTGAGTTCCAGACACCCACCAGCCACTGGGTGAAGAAACTATTGATGTGTTTCGTTCAGTTAAGCCTGATGTCAATGTTTCCCCAGGATGTTGACGCTGGGGGATTCAGCGATGGGATAATGCTTTGAATGCCAAGGGGAGGTGGTTGGATTCTCTCTTGTTGCAGATGGTCATTGCCTGGCACTTGTGTGATGTGAATGTTACTTGTCACTGGTCGGCCCAAGCCTGAATGTTGTCCGGGTCTTGGTGCATGTGGCTCTGGATTGCTTCATTATCTGAGGCAAAATATTGTGGATGCTGGAAATCTGGAAAGCATCGAGCTGAATCACTAACTCTGTTTCTCTCTCCACAGATGCTGCTTGACCTGCTCAGTATTTAAAGCACTTTCTGCTGGGATCTCAGCTGAAGATGGCTGGGCTGAGGACACTACCCTGATAAACTCCTGCAGTGAAGGCCTGGGACTGAGATGATTGACTTCCAACAACCAAAACCATCTTCCTTTGTGCTCGGTATGATTCCAACCAGTGGAGAGATTTCCCCCGATTCCCACTGACTTCAGTTTTACTCTGTCTCCTCGATGTCACACTCGGTCAAACGCTGCCTTGATGTTAAGGTCAGTCTCTCTTCCCAGTAGCAGACAGGAGTGAATCGTTCCCTTTGACCCGTTGTACACTGAACAAGCTGTGCTTCTTCACAGCCTGATACAGGACTGTACACGGCCGATTAATGTAGCCCATCAAACACTCCCAGAGCAGGTTCAGCACAGCTTAGGAACAGAGTACAGTTCCTTCAACATTCTCTCTCTGTCTCTCCCTCCTGCTATCTCTGACACTGGGACCGAGACAGAGGGAGAGAGGGTTAGTTATGAAGGCAGAGAGAGGGCTGTAGAGAGGGACAAAGTTGGAGAGAGAGAGATTGTTGAGGTGGATGAAAAGGATAATGTAAGATATTTTAATTTGATGTAATCCTTCACTGCTGTGGACACAAACATACAAGAGATAGATATGGAGAGAAAAAAACATCGGGAGATGGGGAAATGTAGATGAAGTTGGGGCCCAGGCGGATACTTTTGATGATCCAGAAGGAATAGCCTCCATTTTAAACATCCAGCAAGCTATTCCACTGTGGGAGCCATCACACCCAAACAGACATAGACACACACACACACACACACACAGAAACACCCACACAATGATATTGGTTGTTCAAATTTCATGCTGGTTTATTGGTTAATTTTTAAATCTGTGATTGATAGATTCTTGTTAACCAAAGGTATGAAGAGATAAGGGGCAAAGGCAGGATATATGGTGGAAGTAACATCACAGATCAGCCAAGATCTCATTTGATGCCGGAACAGGGCTGTGTGGTTGAATTGCATCTTCCTCTTCCAATATCCCCTGTGAAGTATCCTTCTATCTCTTTTAGTCACCCTGTCAGTCCATGTCTCTCTGTTTCTCTTTTTCTGTCTCTCTCTCTGTCTCTATCAGACAGTGTCGAGTGAGATTCACTCTGTATCCACCCCATGATGTTCCTGCCCTGGGAGTGTGTGATGGGACAGCGCAGAGGGAAATTTACTCTGTGTCAAACCCAACATTGTGCTTGGCTTGGGAATATTTAATGGGACAGTGTAGCTGGAGATTTACTCTGTATCCCTGGAATTTTGAATTCTCAGGTGTGATTTGATGATTGTTTTCAAGATAATAAGGGAAACTGATAGGGTAGACAGAGAGTAACAATTCCCACTGGCTGCAGAGTCTAGAACATGGGGGCATAGTCTAAAAATATAAACCTCGTCTAAAAACCTTTCAGGAGTGAAATGAAGAAACACTTCAACACACCAGGTGTGGTATCAGTTTGGAACTCTCTTCCACAATCAGCAATTGATGCTGAGACACTTGTTAATTTTTAAATCTGAGTTTGAAAGATTTTTGTTAACCAAAGGTATTAAGGGGCAAAGATAGGTACATGGAGTTAGATCACACATCAGCCATGAGCTCATTGAATGACAGAACAGGGTTGAGGGGCCAAATGTCCTCCTCCTCTTCCTCTGTCCTACGACAAATATCCTGCCATCACTCTCTGTGTCTTGGTCTCTGTTTCCCTCTTTGTCTCTCTTTCTGTCTGTCTGTCTGTCTGTCTCTCTCTCCTCTCATCTGTGGAAATCCACACACATCAGTCAGCCATTTTAGGTTCATTTTTAGTGGCCATTTTATGTTCCCACAACACTGGGACATTTATCGCTGTCTATCCCAAACCATCTCTCTTTGTAGTCTATTTGTGTTCTCCTCACAGCTTATTGTCCCACCTAACCTAGTATCTCTCTCCTTTGCTCCGTCTCACTCACGCACTCTCCCCCATCTCTCTCCCCCCCCATTTCTCTCTCCCCCCATTTCTCTCTCCCCCCACCCCCCGCAATCTCTCTTTAAGTGTCCTGTTATCACATCCTTTATTATAGATTCGAGCATTTTCCCAATGACTGATGTTAGACGAACAGGTCTTTAGTTCCCCATTTTCTCTCTCCTTCCTTTTGTAAATAGTGGGGTTACATTTGCTACCTTCTAATCTGCCTCTCTCACTCTGCCTCTCTCACACTGCCTCTGTCCCTCGCTATCTGTCTTTCCCCCCTCTCTCTCACTCTATCTCTCCCTCTCTCTCTCTACCTCTGTCCACGTCTCAATTTGTGCCTCCCTCACACCATCTCTCCCTCTCTCTCTGTCTCTCTCTAGCTCTCTGTCTGCCTCTCTATGTCTGCCTCTCTGTGTCTCCTTCTCTCTCTGTGCCTCTCTCACTCTCTATCTGTCTCTCCCCCAGCTCTCTCTCTCTATCTCTCCCTCTCTCTCTTTCTCAACCTCTGTCCATGTCTCAATTTGTGCCTCCCTCACACCATCGCTCCCTCTCTCTGTCTCTCTCTATCTCTCTCTCTGCCTCTCTCTCTCTCTGCCTCTCCCTCTCTATCTCTCCCTTTCTCCCTCTCGCTGCATCTGTCCACGTCTCAGTTTGTGTCTCCCCCACACCATCCCTCCCTCTCTCCCTCCCTCCCTCTCTCCCTCCCTCCCTCTCTCCCTCCCTCTCTCCCTCCCTCTCTCCCTCCCTCTCTCTCTCCCTCTCTCTCTCTCTTTCGCTGCCTCTGTGCACGACTCAGTTTGTGTCTCCCCCACACCATCTCTCACTCCCTCTCTCCCTCCCTCTCTCCCTCCCTCTCTCTCTCCCTTCCTCTCTCCCTCCCTCTCTGTCTCTGTCTCAGAGTAACAGCTCAGATGATTAACCTCTTTATCCATGTGTTATGAACACGGGACTTTGTCTCTCTCCCATTTTCTAGGATGTTGCCAGGACTGGAGAATTGTAGCTATGAGGATAGGCAGGGGTTGTTGTCCTTGGAACAGAGAAGGCTGAGGGGAGATCTGATTGAAATGTACAAAATGTTGAGGGTCCTGGAT
Organism: Heterodontus francisci; assembly: GCF_036365525.1. Lineage (NCBI taxonomy): Eukaryota > Metazoa > Chordata > Chondrichthyes > Heterodontiformes > Heterodontidae > Heterodontus > Heterodontus francisci. The sequence continues at coordinate 622,996 of NW_027142119.1, forward strand.
GGAGTGGAGGTGAAGGGCAGAGAACCATAGCAGAAAGGTCAGTGACGAGGGGGCATAGATTTAAAGTGATTGGTAGAAAAATTAGAGGGGAGTTGAGGAAAATCTTTTTCACCCAGAGGGTCGCGATGGTCTGGAACTCACTGCCTGAAAGGGTAGTTGAGGCAGAGACCCTCAACTCATTCAGAAGGAGTCTGGATCGGCACCTCAAGTGCGGTAAGCTGCAGTGCTCGGACCAAATGCTGTAAGGTGGGATGAGAATAGGTTGATCGTTTTTCGGCTGGCACAGAGAGAATGGGCCAAGTGGCCGCTTTCTGTGCCTTAAAATTTCTATGTTGCCCTCGCCAACTCTATTATACCCTCTGTTACCCTCTGAATCTCAGTCTCTCCCTCTCTGTTACCCTCTGAATCCCTGTCTCTCCCTCTCTGTTACCCTCTGAATTCCAGTCTCTCCCTCTCTGTTACCCTCTGAATCCCTGTCTCTCCCTCTCTGTTACCCTCTGAATCCCAGTCTCTCCCTCTCTGTTACCCTCTGAATCCCAGTCTCTCCCTCTCTGTTCCCCTCTGAATTCCAGTCTCTCCCTCTCTGTTACCCTCTGAATCCCAGTCTCTCCCTCTCTGTTACCCTCTGAATCCCTGTCTCTCCCTCTCTGTTACCCTTTGAATTCCAGTCTCTCCCTCTCTGTTACCCTCTGAATTCCAGTCTCTCCCTCTCTGTCACCCTCTGAATTCCAGTCTCTCCCTCTCTGTTACCCTCTGAATCCCAGTCTCTCCCTCTCTGTTACCCTCTGAATTCCAGGTCTCTCCTTCTCTCTCTGTCTCTCACTCTGTCCCTCCATCTGTCTTTCCCTCTCTGTCTCTCCATCTCTCTCCTTCTATCTCTGTCTCTGCCTCTCTCTCTGTCTCGCTCTCTGTCACTCCATCTGTCTTTCCCTCTCTGTCTCTCCCTCTCTCTCCTTCTATCTCTGTCTCTCTCTCTCTGTCTCTCCATCTGTCTTTCCCTCCCTGACTCTCCCTCTCTCTCCGTCTGTCTCTGTCTCTACCTCTCTCTCTGTCCCTCCATCTGTCAAAGAACAAAGAACAGTACAGCACAGGAACAGGCCATTCGGCCCTCCGAATTTGCGCCGATCTTGATGCCTGCCCAAACTAAAACCTTCTGCACTTCCAGGGTCCGTATCCCTCTATTCCCTTCCTATTCATGTATTTGTCAAGATGTCTCTTAAACGTCTCGATGGTACCTGCTTCCACCACCTCCCCCGGCAACAAGTTCCAGGCACTCACCACCCTCTGTGTAAGGAACTTGCCTCGCACATCCCCTCTAAACTTTGCCCCTCTCACCTTAAACCTCTGTCCCCTAGTAACTGACTCTTCCACCCTGGGAAAAAGCTTCTGACTATCCACTCTGTCCATGCCACTTATAATTTTGTAAACCTCTATCATGTCGCCCCTCCACCTCCGTCGTTCCAGTGAAAACAATCCGAGTTTATCCAACCTCTCCTCATAGCTAATGCCCTCCAGACCAGGCAACATCCTGGTCAACCTCCTCTGTACCCTCTCCAAAGCCTCCATGTCCTTCTGGTAGTGTGGCGACCAGAATTCTAAGTGTGGCCTAACTAAAGTTCTGTACAGCTGCAACATGACTTGCCTATTTTTATACTCTATGCCCTGACCGATGAAGGCAAGCATGCCGTATGCCTTCTTGACTACCTTATCCACCTGTGTTGCACTTTCAGTGACCTGTGGACCTGTACGCCCAGATCTCTCTGCCTGTCAATACTCCAAAGGGTTCTGCCATTTACTGGATACTTCCCACCTGCATTAGACCTTCAGAAATGCATTACCTCACATTTGTCCGCATTAAACTCCATCTGCCATTTCTACGCCCAAGTCTCCAACCGATCTATATCCTGCTGTATCCTCTGACAATCCTCATCACTATCCGCAACTCCACCAACCTTTGTGTCGTCCGCAAACTGACTAATCAGACCAGCTACATTTTCTTCCAAATCATTTATATATCCTACAAACAGCAAAGGTCCCAGCACTGATCCCTGCGGAACACCACTAGTCACATCCCTCCATTCAGAAAAACACCCTTCCACTGCTACCCTCTGTCTTCTATGAACGAGCTCGTTCTGTATCCATTTTACCTTTCCCTCTCTGTCACTCCCTCTCTCTCCTTCTATCTCTGTCTCTCTCTCTGTTCCTCCATCTGTCCTTCCCTCTCTGTCACTCCATCTCTCCCTCTCTACTACTCTCTGCCTCTCCCTCTCGCTCCTTCCCTCTCTCTGTCCCTCCATCTGTCTTTCTCCCCCTGTCACTCCCTCTCTCTCTGTCTATCTCAGTCTCTGCCTCTCTCCCTGTCCCTCCATTTGTCTTTCCCTCTCTGTCACTCCCTCTCTCTCCTTCTATCTTTGTCTCTCTCCATCTATCCCTCCATCTGTCCTTCCCTCCCTGTCACTCCATCTCTCCCATTCTCTCTCTGCCTCTCTCTCTGTCTCTCCATCTGTCTTTCACTCTCTGTCTCTCCCTCTCTCTACTTCTCTCTCTCTCTGTCTCTCTCTCTGTCCCTACATCTGTTTTTCCCTTCTTGACACTCCCTCTCTCTCCTTCTATCGCTGTCTCTCTCTCTCTGTCTCCCATCTGTCCTTCCCTCCCTGTCACTCCATCTCTCTCCTTCTCTCTCTGTCTCTCTCTCTCTGTCCCTCCATCTGTCCTTCCCTCCCTGTTACTCCATCTCTCTCCTTCTATCTCTGTCTCTCTCTCTCAGTCTCCCATCTGTCCTTCCCTCCCTGTCACTCCCTCTCTCTACTTCTATCTCTGTATCTCTTCTATCCCTCCATCTGTCCTTCCCTCCCTGTTACTCCATCTCTCTCCTTCTCTCTCTGTCTCTCTCTCTCTGTCCCTCCATCTGCCTTTCCCTCACTGTCACTCCATCTCTCTCCTTCTCTCTCTGTCTCTCACTCTGTCCCTCCATCTGTATTTCTCTCCCTGTCACGCCCTCTCTCTCGTTCCATCTGACTCTCGCTCTCTCTGTCTCACCATCTGTCTTTCCCTCTCTGTCTCTCCATCTCTCTCCTTCTCACTCTGTCTCTCCATCTGTCTCTCCCCCACCCCCATCCCCCGCTCCGTCACTCCCTCTCTCTCCTTCTATCTCTGTCTCCTCCTCTCTCTGTGTCCCTCCATCCGTCTTTCCCTCTCTGTCACTCCCTCTCTCTCCGACTATCTCTGTCTCTGCCACTCTCTGTCTGTCTGTCCCTCCATCTGTCCATCAGGCTCCTCGATGTCACACTCGGTCAAACGCTGCCTTGATGTTAAGGTCAGTCTCTCTTCCCAGTAGCAGACAGGAGTGAATCGTTCCCTTTGACCCGTTGTACACTGAACAAGCTGTGCTTCTTCACAGCCTGATACAGGACTGTACACGGCCGATTAATGTAGCCCATCAAACACTCCCAGAGCAGGTTCAGCACAGCTTAGGAACAGAGTACAGTTCCTTCAACATTCTCTCTCTGTCTCTCCCTCCTGCTATCTCTGACACTGGGACCGAGACAGAGGGAGAGAGGGTTAGTTATGAAGGCAGAGAGAGGGCTGTAGAGAGGGACAAAGTTGGAGAGAGAGAGATTGTTGAGGTGGATGAAAAGGATAATGTAAGATATTTTAATTTGATGTAATCCTTCACTGCTGTGGACACAAACATATAAGAGATAGATATGGAGAGAAAAAAAACGTCGGGAGAGGGGGAAATGTCGATGATGTTGGGGCCCAGGCAGATACTTTTGATGATCCAGAAGAAATAGCCTCCATTTTAAACATCCAGCAAGCTATTCCACTGTGGGAGCCATCACACCCTCATGATATTGTTTGTGGAAATTTCATGCTGGATTATTGGTTAATTTTTAAACCTGTGATTGATAGATTCTTGTTAAGCAAAGATAGTAAGAGATAAGGGGCAAAGGCAGGATATATGGTGTAAGATAGATCACAGATCAGCCCTGATCTCATTGAATGCCGGAACAGGGTTGTGGGGTTAAATTACATCCAATATCCGATGTTAAATATCCTTCTTTCTCTGTCAGTCACCCTGTCAGTCTATGTCTCTCTGTCTAAACTAAATGGTACAATGTTAAAATGGGTGAAGGAACAGAGAATCCTTCCCCATCCAGGAGCTGACAGTCTCTCTCTCTCTCTCTTTCTACCCCCTCTCTCACTCCCCCCTTTTTACTCTCTCTCTTTCTCTTTCAATCCTGATCCTGACTTTTCTCGGAATCCTTCTTGGTTGACTAGTACCCTGAAATGTTTCAGTCTCACTGTTACAAGGAACAAGTCACATTTCTGTGGTATTTTCGATATCTTAATGATTCAATTTGGAGCTTGGATTGTGTCAGGTAAATGTGGTTTCTCATTCAGACATTTCTGCATTGTGGAACTGTCAGTTATCTGTGCAGGGACAGGATATCGGGGTGTCTGAATGGAGTTGAAGATTTTGGTTGCTTGAATAGGGTGTGAATTAGATTGTGGATTGTGTCCCTGAAGGTATTTGAGCCGATGACCTGAGAGAATGAAGTGGTTTACCAATGTCTGAATAACATCAAAGTCTTCAGACACATGAAAGAACAAGATTGGGGACAATACACAAAAGCTGAGACAGTCAGGTCACAACAGGAGGAAGGTGAATGTCTTTTACAGTTTGTAATCTGAAAGCCTGAGCTAATGACTGAAAAAGTCGGAGTTCAAATCCCACATTGGGCTCTTGTCAATTTGAATTTCTCTGAAAATAAAAAATAACTCTGGAATAATAAATCCTCCAGGATGAAATGATTCAGTCTCACTGCTCTGACACTGATTTACCTTCAAGTAGCGTTTTCCAGTCCACCTTTTCTAAATCGCTTTCCACCGGCCCAGCTTCATTCCCTAAAACTAAGTGTCAAACTGACCCATCTCTTGTTGACCTTGCTACGTACTGGCCTAAAAAACTTCCCCTGAATGTATATTTAGAACTCTGTATCCTTGATACCTTTTACACTAGTCTCAGTTATCAATGCACTAGTTAGGTCTGCACTAGACCCTGTCTCTGTTTATATTACACATGGACCTGTCTCTGCTATAAAAATGGTTTAAAAAGTGGAGAGCAAACCCTCCAATTTATACACTAGATCCGAAGAAATAGGAGCAGGAGTAGGCCATTCAGCCTCTTGAGCCTGTTCTGTCAGTCAATATGATCATGATTGATCTGATAGTGACTTTAACTCCATTTTCCTGCCTGCCCCCCATAACCCTTGACTCCCTTGTAAATTCATTGACCCAACCTCCACTGCTCTCTGGGGAAGAGAATTCCAAAGCCTAACCAACCTCTGGGAGAAAGAAGTCTTCCTTAGCTCAGTCTTAAATGGCAGACCCTTTATTTTTAAACGATGCCCCCTAGTTCAAGACTCCTCCACAAGGGAAACATCCTCCCAACATCCGCCCTGTCAAGTCCCCTCAGAATCTTGTACGTTTCAATAAGATCACCTCTCATTCTTCTAAACTCCAATGAGTATAGGCCCAACCTGTTCAACTATTCCTCATAAGATAACCCCTTCATCCCAGGAATCAGCCGAGTGAACCTTCTCTGAACTGATTCCAATGCATCCAGGCCTGACCATTTCTTCACTTTCAAAGATGCTAAACACCTTAATATTTCCCTCGCACCCTGTTTATCCCATCCAATATTTCACACTCCTCCTCTTTAACTACAATGTCTGCATAGTTCCCCCTCTTTTATAAAGACGGATACAAAGTATTCATTAAGAATCGTGCCCACATCTCCCACCTCCACACACACATTCCCTTTTTGGTCCCTAATACTCTATCCTTAGTTCTCCTCTTGCTCTTCATGTATTTATAAAACATCTTTGTGCTTTCCTTGATTTTACTTGGTAATATTATTTTCCGGCCATTTCTTTGCTCTCCCAATTTGATTTTTAATTTCACCCTTGTAGTTTCTACACTCATCTTGGCTTTCTGTGGGATTGAGCTCTCAGTATCTGACATAAGCTTCCCTTTTGTGCCTTATTCTACCTGGTTTGATTCTTGCTATCTAAGGGGCTCTAGATTTGGGAGTCTCACCCTATTTGTCTTTGTGGGAAAATATTTGTTCTCAACCCTCTCAGGGAGTCGAGGGTTCTGCAGAGCAGGCCTGAAAGAGGAGTTGAGTGTTGGGACAGATCAGTCATGATCTTATTGAATGGCAGGGCAGGCTCGAGGGGCTGAATGGCCTACTCCTGCTCCTACTTCTTGTGTTCTTGTGTCCAGTTCAATATCTCCTTTAGTGACTTGGTGCCAAATTGTTATTATTTTTTATTCATTTGTTGGATGTGTGCATTACTGGCTATGCCAGCATTTTATTGCCCACCATCAATTGCCTTAGAACCTTCTTGAACCGCTGCAGTCCATGTGGGGTAGGTACACCCACAGTGCTGTTAGGAAGTGCGATCCAGGATTTTGACCTAGTGACAGTGAAGGAATGGTGATATAGTTCCAAGTCAGGATGGTGTGAGACTGGAAGGGAAACTTGCAGGTGGTGGTGTTCCCATATGTGTTTCCTGTTTGTTTGCCCTCTCTCCCCCTCATTATTTCTAGACCTCCCTGTCCTTCTGTCCCTCTCTGTCATGGGAACTTAAGAACAGAAGGAAGTGGGTGCAGGAACAGAGAGACCTGGGGATGTCTGTGCACAAATTGATGGTGGCAGAGCTAGTTGAGAAAGTGGTTAAAAGGCGTATGGGATCCTAGGCTTTGTAAATAGAGGCTTAGAGTATAAAAGCAAGGAGGTTATGATGAAGCTTTAGAAAACACTGCTTCATCCTCAACTAGTATTGTGTCCAATTCTGGACACCGTGCTTTAGGTAGGATGTGGAGGCATAAGAGAGGATGCAGAAAAGATTCACGAGCAAGGTTCCAGGATGAGGGACTTGAGTTGCGTGGATAGATTGGAGAAGCTGGGGTTGTTCTCTGTGTCTTTCTCTGTCTTCCTCTCTCTATCTCTCCCTCCTGCTAACTCTGACACGAGGAGAGAGACAGAGGGAGAGGGGGTTAGTTATGAAGCGAGTAGAAAAAGACCAACAAATTCAGCAACCATTTCAGTAGGAGAAAAGCCAATAACAATCACAAGCTGATGGAGGGACGGGAAATCGTTTACGAAGGGACAGAGTATCTGATCACACCCGGGATGGTGTAATGGATGCCAACAAAGCCCCATTTCAGCCTGCAATATGAAAAGGAGGGAGAGAGAGCTGAGAGGGAATGAGTTAATTTTGACTGAGTTAATGAGGGGGCAATGGCGTCCTGCGGCTCCCACAATGCCCCGCGAGTGGGAAAGGCCCCTTTCTGCGGTACAGGCCGCGCTGCACTCTGGGAGGATGCTCCGCACATGCGCGTCTCCACAAGAGCGTGAACCGCCGCTTTTTTATATTGTCCCCCCGGCTCAGACGTTCAACTTTCCTCCATTGAGATCGACAGCTGAAGCCGCTTCTCCTTTTCCTTTCAGCTGCTGTTTGCGGAAATAAGCGGCCGGCGGGTGACGTCGCGCAAACATGGCGGCTGATGACACCTCCCTCCCGCCAGGGCGTCAGTGAGGTCTCATTGGCTGCCTCGCCCCACGTGTCTGGAGGTCAAGGGGTCAAAAGCTGCCTGGCTTCCGCGCAGCCGCGCTTTGGGCGACTTGTAACCCCGCCCCTGGGGTGGGGGAGGGGTCAGCACCAGACTCTTAAAGGGACCCTGCACCACCAGAACTGTCCCAAACTCTTAAAGGGACCCAACATGGACAGAAAGAGCAAGAGAGTTGGAGAGCAAGTAAAAGAGAGGGAAATAGAAAAGAGAGAGTGATGGGGAGAGAGAAAGGAAGAACTGAGCTTGAAAGAATCATAGAGAGATGGAGAGACCGAGAGAAAATAGGTGAGAGGGAGAGAGTGAGAGAGCAAGAGAAATGGAGGGAGAATCTCCTCAATTGGACAGAGATGGAGAGAGAGTGATAGAGAGATGGAGAGACTGAGAGAAAATAGGTGAGAGGGAGAGAGCAAGAGATGGTGAGAAATGGAGGGAGAATCTCCTCAATTGGACAGAGATGGAGAGAGACTGATGGAGAGACTGAGAGAAAATAGGTGAGAGGGAGAGAGTGAGAGAGCAAGAGATGGTGAGAAATGGAGGGAGAATCTCCTCAATTGGACAGAGATGGAGAGAGAGTGATGGAGAGATGGAGAGACTGAGAGAAAATAGGTGAGAGGGAGAGAGGGAGAGAGCAAGAGATGGTGAGAAATGGAGGGAGAATCTCCTCAATTGGACAGAGATGGAGACAGAGTGATAGAGAGATGTGAAGAGAGATCCAAGAGAAAGGAAGGTGGAGAGTGAGGGAGAGGTAGAGTTTGAGAGTGAGGAAACAGATAAATGGAAAGATAAAGGTGAGGAGAGAGTAACAGAGCAGAAGGTGGAGAGAGAGAGAGATGGCGAGAGATTGTGGGAAGGAAAATGAAAAATTAGAGGAAAAGAGCAGACACAGGGTGTACAGAAAGTGTGAAAAATGAATGAGAGATAGAGTGTCCGTCAGAGAGAGAGGGAAAGTCCGGGATGTATGTGGGCAGAGAGAGAGGCAGATAGTGTGTGTGTGTGAGAGAGAGAGAGAGAGACATCAGCACACGTTCACAGTAAAGAAAGTCTCGCCATGTCAAACAGTCATTTAATTGGGTACACAACCAGACAAAAGTAACTTTATCCTCGGGAGAATGAGTGGAGTCAGACATATAAAAACAGATTGCAGGTTAATGCCCAGATAAGCTTGATTAAAGATTAAAAGTTGCAGAGAGAAATCACCCAGTAATCCTAGTTGCAACCCATTGGACTCAATACAATGGTCCAAAAATATTATCACTGCCAATCAAACAAATTCATCAGCTCAACAGCAAACAGTGAAATGATCCACAAACTGCAGTGTTCAATGATTCAAGGAAGATTACAGAGCATGAGAGAGAACATAAAGACAGACACAGAGTATTTGTTTAGCTTCTCTGCCATTGTCCTATGATGAGTGGCTGAGTAAATAGGACCTGTATTCTCTGCAGTTTAGAAGAATGAGAGGTGATCTCATTGAAACATATCAGATTCTAAAGGGACTGGATAGGGTGGACACTGAGAGATCATTTCCACTGGTCGGGAAATGAAAGTCTCCCTTATCCCTTCCTAACCAGCTTATCCACCTGTCCTGTCAGCCTCAGGAATCAGTGAACATTCACTCCAAGGTCCCGCTGTTCACAGACACAGAGATAATGTTGGAGACAGTCATGTTGTTAGGTTAGATCAAAAGTGCAAATGACAAATGTTATCATAGTTTGATGTAATCCTGTGTACACAGAGGTACAAGAAATAGGTGTAGAGTGTGAAACACCAGGAGAGAGGGAGGAATATAGATGGAGAGAGGGTAACAGTGAGAAAGGGAGAGATATGCATGGAGAGAGAAGTGGAGAGCTACTCTTACTGGTAATCTCTCTCCATCTCCGTCTTCCCCTCTATCTTACTCACTCAATCAATCACTAGTTCCCCTCTCTGCTACTCTCTCCTTGTTTATTTCTCTCTCTGTACCCTCTTAATCTCAATCTCTCACTGTGTCATACCTTCCAGGATGCTGCACACAGCTTTGCGGGAATGCTGACCGACACTCTCCATCCCGATCTCGTCCTCTTTCTCTCTGGTAATCTCTCCCCATTGCTATCCTTCCCTCTCCCTGTTCTTCCCTCTCTATATCTATCCCTGTCTTTCTCACTGTTACTCTCTCCATCTGGATGGAGGAGGAGAAAGCGAGGCATATATAGAGGCAGCTTTACTCTGTATCTAACCCCACTCTGTACCTTCCCTGGGAGTGTTTTTTAGAAGAGTGAAGACAGAGATTTACTCAATAGCTAACTAATAGCTTGGCAGCATTTGATGGGACAGTGTAGACGGAGCTTTACTCTGTATCCCTGGAATTTAGAAGGGTAAGGGGTGATCTGATCAAAGTTTAAAGTGGTGGATGGGGTACCAATCAGGTGGACTGCTTTGTCCTGGATGGTGTCGAGCCTCTGGAGTGTTGTAGATGTTACACTCATCCAGGCAAGTGGAGAGATACCATCACACACCTGACCTGTGTCTTGTAGGTGGTTGAAAGGCTTTGGGGAGTCAGGGGGTGAGTCACTTGTAGCCACAGTACTGATGTGATTACTTCAGCTCAGTTCCTGGTCAATGTCTCCCTAGGATGTTGATGCTGGGGGATTCAGCGATGGGATAATGCTTTGAATGCCATGGGGAGGTGGTTGGATTCTCTCGTGTTACAGATGGTCATTGCCTGTCTGTGTGTGTTTTTCTGTGCTCTGGGAACAATATCCTCATGGGGAGGTCATAATGCTGCCTCATAACTGACTAGTTCACGAAAGGAATGCTGATGGAATGAACGGGACAGGGACAGAGTGGATACAACATTGGCTAAGGGACAGGACACAGAGAGTAGTGGTGAATGGTTGCTTCAGACTGGAGGGCGGTATCTTTGACTGACATAATCTTATACACTTCTCTTCAATCTCCCCTCTATCTACTTTCTTCTAAGGAGATCAAACCCAGCTTTTCCAACCTAACCTTGTAGCGAAAATCCCCCATCTCTGAAACCATTCTGGTAAATCTCTGCACCCTCTCAAGGAACCTCACATCCTTCCTAAAGTGTGGTGACCAGAACTGGACACAGTTCTCCAGTTGGGGCCGAAATAGAGCTTTATAAATGTTCAGCATAACCTCCCTGCTTTTGTACTGACTGTATACAGTGTACATTGTGGTACAGTGGTATTCCCCAGGGGTTTGGATTAGGACCACTGATCTTTTTGATATATATTAATGACTTGGACTTGGGTTTACAGGGCATAACTTCAACATTACACCATCTGCAATGTAATAAACAGAGAAGGGAATAGTAGTAGTAAATCTCTGTCTTCTCTGTTCTATAAAACACTGTCAGGGCAGGTACAGTGTGGGGTTCAGGAGGATAGAGGCAGTCTGGTGAAATGGTCAGACACATGGCAGGTTAACTTTAATGCTGAGAAATGTAAAATGATGCATTTAGGAAGGAAGGCTGAGGAGAAGCGATATAAACTAAATAGCACAATGTTAAAATGGGTGCTGGTTCAGAGAGATCGGGAATCTGGAGAGATCTGCGTCAGTTTTTATATCTGAAAGATTCAATTTGGGGCTTGGAATCTGTGAGTTGAATTTAGCTTCATCCTGAAAAGTGTTGGCAAACGTGTTGGGAAATGTGTCAAAAGCTGTTTCCATTCAGACATTCCTGCATTGTGGAAGTGTGAGCTGTCTTTGCAGAGACAGGAAATAGAGTTGTTTGAATGGACCTGTTGTGAATTTGAATTTTGTTTTTTCTAAAAATAAACATAAATCTGGAATTGAAAAACCTCAAGGATGGAATGATTCACTCCTGTCTACTAGTGCAAAGCCCGTGTGTGTCTCAGTTTTGCTGTATTTATTAACGATTTAAGATGATGTGGTAGAATGCAACATACACAAGTTTACCAATGACACAAAAATAGGCAGCATTGTAAGCAGTGTAGCTGGAAGCATCAAATTACAAAGAGATATTAATATCTTAAATAAATGGGCAAAACTGTGGTAGTTAGATTTCAATGTCAGCAAAAAAAGACTAGAACAGAGTACTTTATAAATGGTGAAAAGATAGAAACACTGGAGGTTCAAAGAGACTTGAGGGGTCCATGTCCATTTGAGTGCAGTGTAGATTTACCAGAATGATAACTGGACTCCAAGGGTTAAATTACGAGGTGATATTACACAAACTGGGAATAATTCCCTGGAATTTAGGAGGATCAAGGTGATTTGATCAAAGTTGTTGAGATATTAAGGGGAACTGATGGGGTAGTTTGTGAGAAACTATTTCGGCAGCTTTGGAATATATGAACAGGAGTAGGCCATTCAGCCCATCGCGCCTGCTCCGCCATTCAATACTATCATGGCTGATCATCCACTTCAATGTGTTTTTCCCAGACTATCCTCATACCCTTTATGTCATTGGTATTCAGCAATCTGTCAATCTCTGCTTTAAACATACTCAATGACTGAGCTTCCACAGCCCTCTGGGATAGAGAATTCCTAAGATTCACAACCCTCTGAGTAATGACATTTCTCCTCATCTCTGTCCCAAGTGGCTTCCCCCTTATTTTGAAATTGTGTCCCCTGGTTCTAGACTCCTCAACCAGGAGAAACATCTTACCTACATCTACCCTGTCTATCTGTAACGTTACCCCAGGGTCTCCACACAGCCTGTCTCCCCGTCCCCCTGCTTCTAAAGTGTCTCAGGGTCTCCTGGCACTTTCTATCTCTCTGCTTCTGTCTCTATCCCTCACTATCTCTCTGTTCTCTCTCCATTTCTATCTCTCCCTATCTCTCTGTTACTCTACCTCTGTTCCACTCTCTCTGTCTATCACTCTCTCCCACCATGTTGGTTATCATTGGGGGTTGAGTTAAATCACAGACAAAATAAACACTTCACCTGTCTGCCCCGGAATAAATAGCAAAATTTGTGGATATTTTATGTCTGTATTCAGACAATATAGACAGGAGTGTATATTATATGATGGGATGCTGCAAATCGATTTACACTCGTACTGTCGGAAAAACAACTTAAAAAGAATTATTCACAAGTCTAGTCCAACTTAACGACAGATTTGACCCGATAAGGTAATAAATGCCAAAAGTCTGGAGTTTTTTGGAGTACGTTAAGCTTTACTCTGTCTGGCTTTCAGAAATTAAACATTACACATGCACTGCAAGATTAAAGATTATACATAGGTTAGGTTACATAGAATTTTGGAAGGACTAACAAGGCTTGGGAATATCCAATGAATGGTAGGACCATAGGAAGTACCGAGTGTCAGAGGGATCTTGGTGTACTTGTCCATAGATCACTGAAGGCTGCAGCGCAGGTAGACAAGGTGGTTAGGAAGGTATATGGGATACTTGCCTTTATTAGTTGAGGCATAGAATATAAGAACAGGGAGGTTATGATGGATCTGTATAAAATACTGGTTAGGCCACAGCTGGAGTATTGTGTACAGTTCTGGGCACCACACTATAGGAAGGATGTGATTGCACTGGAGAGGATGCAGAGGAGATTCACCAGGATGTTGCCTGGGTTGGAGCATTTCAGCTATGAAGAGAGACTGAAACGGCTGGAGTTTTTTCCTCAGAGCAGAGAAGGCTGAGGGGGGACCTGATTGAGGTGCACAAAATTATGAGGGGCATTGATAGGTTAGATAGGAAGAAACTTTTTCCCTTATCGGAGGGGTCAATAACCAGGGGGCATAGATTGAAGGCAAGGGGCAGGAGGTTTAGAGGGGATTTGAGGAAAATATTTTTCACCCGGAAGGTTATTGGGTGATTTGATGAAGGTTTACAAAATAATAAGGGAAACTGATAGGGTGGACTGTGAGTAAATATTCCCACTGGCTGCGGAGTCAGGAACTTGGGGCATAGTCCAAAAATATAAAGAGTGGCCACTTTGACTTCATCCCATCGTGTCGTATGTACATTCTCACATATAGCAGGTATAGCAGCACATATATAACAGGATAGCAGGTATAACTGTAGTCATAGTATTCAGCTGAAAATTGATCAGTTACATTGTTATTTCAGTCCATATTTACAGTACACACGGTACCTTACTGTTGTAATAAAGTCATATAGTGTCTATTCATCCCACTGGGGCAAAATGTCACTGGCTCAACATTCTCACCAAATACTAAAGCATTCCACAAAGCAAGACTCACAAATTCAACACAAGTTTCCTTTTCTGAGTCTCGCTGGTCTGTTCTGATTCTCTGAGGGATTACTGATGCTTATCCTCCACATGAGCAGTCGTCCTAATCCCGTGTGCCTGTCCTGCTCCCAAACCCGGCATCCACTTACATTAAGGCAAGTGATACAGGAGTGTCTCAGTGACTGAGGCAGGTGAGTCTTGAGGCTGAGCCGGGCACAGTGAGTGACCCGGGTTAATCCGACACTCCGGGGAATGTTTGAACTGAGCTTTACTCTGTATCTGAGCCATGCTGTACCTTCTCTGAGAGTGTTCAATGGGGCAGTGTAGACAAGGAGAGTTATTCCTTACCCATTTTAAACATGGAGAAGTGAATATCCAAGAGATTGTTTTAAATGTGATGAGGTTTTCTGCCTCTACCATCCTTTAGAGTCATAGAGAGATACAGCACTTATACAGGCCCTTCGGCCCGCCCAGTCTGTGCCGGCCATCAACCACCCATTTTATACTAATCCTTTCAGGCAGTGAGTTCCAGACACCCACCAGCCACTGGGTGAAGAAACTATTGATGTGTTTCGTTCAGTTAAGTTTGATGTCAATGTTTCCCCAGGATGTTGACGCTGGGTGATTCAGTGATGGGATAATGCTTTGAATGCCAAGGGGAGGTGGTTGGATTCTCTCTTGTTGCAGATGGTCATTGCCTGGCACTTGTGTGACGTGAATGTTACTTGTCACTGGTCGGCCCAAACCTAAATGTTGTCCGGGTCTTGGTGCATGTGGCTATGGATTGCTTCATTATCTGAGGCAAAATACTGTGGATGCTGGAAATCTGGAAAGCATCGAGCTGAATCACTAACTCTGTTTCTCTCTCCACAGATGCTGCCTGACCTGCTCAGTATTTAAAGCACTTTCTGCTGGGATCTCAGCTGAAGATGGCTGGGCCTCGGACACGACCCTGAGAAACTCCTGCAGTGATGTCCTGGGACTGAGATGATTGACTTCCAACAACCAAAACCATCTTCCTTTGTGCTCGGTATGATTCCAACCAGTGGAGAGATTTCCCCCGATTCCCACTGACTTCAGTTTTACTCGGGTTCCTCGATGTCACACTCGGTCAAACGCTGCCTTGATGTTAAGGTCAGTCTCTCTTCCCAGTAGCAGACAGGAGTGAATCGTTCCCTTTGACCCGTTGTACACTGAACAAGCTGTGTTTCTTCACAGCCTGATACAGGACTGTACACGATCGATTAATGTAGCCCATCAAACACTCCCAGAGCAGGTTCAGCACAGCTTAGGAACAGAGTACAGTTCCTTCAACATTCTCTCTCTGTCTCTCCCTCCTGCTATCTCTGACATTAGGAGAGAGACAGAGGGAGAGAGGGTTAGATATGAAGGCAGAGAGAGGGCTGTAGAGAGGGACAAATTTGGAGAGAGAGAGGTTGTTGAGGTGGATGAAAAGGATAATGTAAGATATATTAATTTGATGTAATCCTTCACTGCTGTGGACACAAACATATAAGAGATAGAAATGGATAGAAAAAAACATCGGGAGAGGGGGAAATGTAGATGAAGTTGGGGCCCAGTCGGATACTTTTGATGATCCAGAAGGAATAGCCTCCATTTTAAACATCCAGCAAGCTATTCCACTGTGGGAGCCATCACACCCAAACAGACATAGACACACACACAAACACGCACAGAAACACCCGCACAATGATATTGGCTGTGCAAATTTCATGCTGGTTTATTGGTTAATTTTTAAATCTGTGATTGATAGATTCTTGTTAACCAAAGGTATTAAGAGATAAGGGGCAAAGGCAGGGTATATGGTGTAAGTTACATCACAGATCAGCCAAGATCTCATTTGATGCCGGAACAGGGCTGTGTGGTTGAATTGCATCTTCCTCTTCCAATATCCCTGTGAAGTATCCTTCCATCTCTTTTAGTCACCCTGTCAGTCCATGTCTCTCTGTTTCTCTCTTTCTGTCTCTCTCTCTCTGTCTCTATCGGACAGTGTAGAGTGAGATTCACTCTGTATCCACCCCATGATGTTCCTGCCCTGGGAGTGTGTGATGGGACAGCGCAGAGGGAAATTTACTCTGTGTCAAACCCAACATTGTGCTTAGCTTGGGAATATTTAATGGGACAGTGTAGCTGGAGATTTACTGTGTATCCCTGGAATTTTGAAGGCTCAGGTGTGATTTGATGATTGTTTTCAAGATAATAAGGGAAACTGATAGGGTGGACAGAGAGTAACAATTCCCACTGGCTGCAGAGTCTAGAACATGGGGGCACAGTCTAAAAATATAAACCTCGTCTAAAAACCTTTCAGGAGTGAAATGAAGAAACACTTCAACACACCAGGTGTGGTATCAGTTTGAAACTCTCTTCCACAATCAGCAATTGATGCTGAGACACTTGTTAATTTTTAAATCTGAGTTTGATAGATTTTTGTTAACCAAAGGTATTAAGGGACAAAGATCGGTACATGGAGTTAGATCACACATCAGCCATGAGCTCATTGAATGACAGAACAGGGTTGAGGGGCCAAATGGCCTCCTCCTCTTCCTCTGTCCTACGACAAATATCCTGCTATCACTCTCTGTGTCTTGGTCTCTGTCTCCCTCTTTGTCTCTCTTTCTGTCTGTCTGTCTGTCTCTCTCTCTCTCCTCTCATCTGTGGAAATCCACACACATCAGTCAGCCATTTTAGGTTCATTTTCAGTGGCCATTTTATGTTACCACAACACTGGGACATTTATTGCTGTCTATCCCAAACCATCTCTCTTTGTAGTCTATTTGTGTTCTCCTCACAGCTTATTGTCCCACCTAACCTAGTATCTCTCTCCTTTGCTCCGTCTCACTCACACACTCTCCCCCATCTCACTCCCCCACATTTCTCTCTCCCCCCATTTCTCTCTCCCCCCACCCCCTGCAATCTCTCTTTAAGTGTCCTGTTATCACATCCTTTATTATAGATTCGAGCATTTTCCCAATGACTGATGTTAGACGAACAGGTCTTTAGTTCCCCATTTTCTCTCTCCTTCCTTTTGTAAATAGTGGGGTTACATTTGCTACCTTCTAATCTGCCTCTCTCACACTGCCTCAGCACCTCACTATCTGTCTTACCCTCCTCTCTCTCTCGCTATCTCTCCCTCTCTCTCTCTATCTCTGTCCATGTCTCAATTTGTGCCTCCCTCACACCATCTCTCCCTCTCTCTCTGTCTCTCTCTAGCTCTCTGTCTGCCTCTCTATGTCTGCCTCTCTGTGTCTCCTTCTCTCTCTGTGCCTCTCTCACTCTATCTGTCTCTCCCCCAGCTCTCTCTCTCTGTCTCTCCCTCTCTCTCTTTCTCAACCTCTGTCCATGTCTCAATTTGTGCCTCCCTCACACCATCGCTCCCTCTCTCTGTCTCTCTCTATCTCTCTCTCTGCCTCTCCCTCTCTCTGCCTCTCTCTCTCTCTGCCTCTCCCTCTCTATCTCTCCCTTTCTCCCTCTCGCTGCCTCTGTCCACATCTCAGTTTGTGTCTCCCCCACACCATCTCTCCCTCCCTCTCTCCCTCCCTCTCTCCCACCCTCTCTCCCTCCCTCTCTCCCTCCCTCTCTCCCTCCCTCTCTCCCTCACTCTCTCCCTCACTCTCTCCCTCACTCTCTCCCTCCCTCTCTCTCTCTCCCTCTCTCTCTCTCTTTCTCCCTCTCTGTCCCTGTCTCAGAGTAACAGCTCAGATGATTAACCTCTTTATCCATGTGTTATGAACACGGGACTTTGTCTAGGATGTTGCCAGGACTGGAGAATTGTAGCTATGAGGATAGGCAGGGGTTGTTGTCCTTGGAACAGAGAAGGCTGAGGGGAGATCTGATTGAAATGTCCAAAATGTTGAGGGTCCTGGATGGAGTGGAGGTGAAGGGCAGAGAACCATAGCAGAAAGGTCAGTGACGAGGGGGCATAGATTTAAAGTGATTGGTAGAAAAATTAGAGGGGAGTTGAGGAAAATCTTTTACACCCAGAGGGTCGTGATGGTCTGGAACTCACTGCCTGAAAGGGTAGTTGAGGCAGAGACCCTCAACTCATTCAGAAGGAGTCTGGATAGGCACCTCAAGTGCGCTAAGCTGCAGTGCTCGGACCAAATGCTGGAAGGTGGGATTAGAATAGGTTGATCGTTTTTCGGCTGGCACAGAGAGAATGGGTGAAGTGGCCACTTTCTGTGCCTTAAAATTTCTATGTCGCCCTCGCCAACTCTATTTTTCCCTTTGTTACTCTCTGAATCCCAGTCTCTCCCTCTCTGTTACCCTCTGAATCTCAGTCTCTCCCTCTCTGTTACCCTCTGAATCCCAGTCTCTCCCTCTCTGTTACCCTCTGAATCCCAGACTCTCCCTCTCTGTTACCCTCTGAATCCCATTCTCTCCCCCTCTGTGACTCTCTGAATCCCAGTCTCTCGCTCTCTGTTACCCTCTGAATCCCAGTCTCTCCCTCTCTGTTACCCTCTGAATCCCAGACTCTCCCTCTCTGTTACCCTCTGAATCCCATTCTCTCCCCCTCTGTGACTCTCTGAATCCCAGTCTCTCCCTCCATGTTTCCCTCTGAATCCCAGTCTCTCCCTCTCTGTTACTCTCTGAATCCCAGTCTCTCCCTCCATGTTTCCCTCTGAATCCCAGTCTCTCCCTCTCTGTTACCCTCTGAATCCCAGTCTCTCCCTCTCTGTTTCCCTCTGAATCCCAGTCTCTCCCTCTCTGTTTCCCTCTGAATTCCAGTCTCTCCCTCTCTGTTACCCTCTGAATCCCAGTCTCTCCCTCTCTGTTACCCTCTGAATCCCAGTCTCTCCCTCTCCGTTACCCTCTGAATCCCAGTCTCTCCCTCTCCGTTGCCCTCTGAATCCCAGTCTCTCCCTCTCTGTTACCCTCTGAATCCCAGTCTCTCCCTCTCTGTTACCCTCTGAATCCCAGTCTCTCCCTCTCTGTTACCCTCTGAATCCCAGTCTCTCCCTCTCCGTTACCCTCTGAATCCCAGTCTCTCCCTCTCTGTTACCCTCTGAATCCCAGTCTCTCCCTCTCTGTTACCCTCTGAATCCCAGTCTCTCCCTCTCTGTTACCCTCTGAATCTCAGTCTCTCCCTCTCTGTTACCCTCTGAATCCCAGTCTCTCCCTCTCTGTTACCCTCTGAATCCCAGTCTCTCCCTCTCTGTTACCCTCTGAATCCCATTCTCTCCCCCTCTGTGACTCTCTGAATCCCAGTCTCTCCCTCCATGTTTCCCTCTGAATCCCAGTCTCTCCCTCTCTGTTACCCTCTGAATCCCAGTCTCTCCCTCTCTGTTACCCTCTGAATCCCAGTCTCTCCCTCTCTGTTACCCTCTGAATCCCAGTCTCTCCCTCTCTGTTACCCTCTGAATCCCAGTCTCTCCCTCTCTGTTACCCTCTGAATCCCAGTCTCTCCCTCTCTGTTACCCTCTGAATCCCATTCTCTCCCCCTCTGTTACTCTCTGAATCCCAGTCTCTCCCTCCATGTTTCCCTCTGAATCCCAGTCTCTCCCTCTCTGTTACCCTCTGAATCCCAGTCTCTCCCTCTCTGTTTCCCTCTGAATCCCAGTCTCTCCCTCTCTGTTACTCTCTGAATCCCAGTCTCTCCCTCTCTGTTCACATCTGAATCCCAGTCTCTCCCTCTCTGTTTCCCTCTGAATTCCAGTCTCTCCCTCTCTGTTACCCTCTGAATCCCAGTCTCTCCCTCTCTGTTTCCCTCTGAATCCCAGTCTCTCCCTCTCTGTTACTCTCTGAATCCCAGTCTCTCCCTCTCTGTTCACATCTGAATCCCAGTCTCTCCCTCTCTGTTTCCCTCTGAATCCCAGTCTCTCCCTCTCTGTTACCCTCTGAATCCCAGTCTCTCCCTCTCTGTTACCCTCTGAATCCCAGTCTCTCCCTCTCTGTTACCCTCTGAATCCCAGTCTCTCCCTCTCTGTTACCCTCTGAATCCCAGTCTCTCCCTCTCTGTTACCCTCTGAATCCCAGTCTCTCCCCCTCTGTTACCCTCTGAATCCCAGTCTCTCCCTCTCTGTTACCCTCTGCATTCCAGTCTCTCCCTCTCTGTTCCCCTCTGAATCCCAGTCTCTCCCTCTCCGTTACCCTCTGAATCCCAGTCTCTCCCTCTCCGTTGCCCTCTGAATCCCAGTCTCTCCCTCTCTGTTACCCTCTGAATCCCAGTCTCTCCCTCTCTGTTACCCTCTGAATCCCAGTCTCTCCCTCTCTGTTACCCTCTGAATCCCAGTCTCTCCCTCTCCGTTACCCTCTGAATCCCAGTCTCTCCCTCTCTGTTACCCTCTGAATCCCAGTCTCTCCCTCTCTGTTACCCTCTGAATCCCAGTCTCTCCCTCTCTGTTACCCTCTGAATCCCAGTCTCTCCCTCTCCGTTACCCTCTGAATCCCATTCTCTCCCCCTCTGTTACTCTCTGAATCCCAGTCTCTCCCTCCATGTTTCCCTCTGAATCCCAGACTCTCCCTCTCTGTTACCATCTGAATCCCAGTCTCTCCCTCTCTGTTACCCTCTGAATCCCAGTCTCTCCCTCTATGTTTCCCTCTGAATCCCAGACTCTCCCTCTCTGTTACCCTGTGAATCCCAGACTCTCCCTCTCTCTTACCCTCTGAGTCCCAGTCTCTCCGTCTTTGTTACCCTCTGAATCCCAGTCTCTCCCTCTCTGTTACCCTCTGAGTCCCAGTCTCTCCCTCTCCGTTACCCTCTGAATCCCAGACTCTCCCTCTCTGTTACCTGACCAGAGCTTTATAAATGTTCAGCGCACCCTCTCGGCTTTTGTACTCACTGTATACAGTGTAAATTGTGGTATTCCCCAGGGGTTTTGATTAGGACCACTGATCTTATTGATATATGAATGACTTAGACTGGGGTATACAGGGAATAACTTCAACATTGTGCCATTTGCAATGTAATAAACAGTGAAGGGAATAGGAGTAGACTTCAGGAGGATAGAGGCAGTCTGGTGAAATGGTCAGACACATAGCAGGTTAACTTCAATGCTGAGAAATGTCAAATGATGCATTTTGGAAGGAAGACTGAGGAGAAGCGATATAAACTAAATGGTACAATGTTAAAATGGGTGCAGGGACAGAGAGATCTGGGATTTCATTTGTGTCACTTTTTACATCTAAAAGATTCAATTTGGGGCTTGCAATCTCTAAGTTGAATTTAGCTTCATCCTGAAAAGTGTTGGCAAACATGTTGGGAAATGTGTCAAAAGCTGTTTCCATTCAGACATTTCTGCATTGTGGAAGTGTGATCTGTCTTTGCAGAGACAGGAAATAGAGTTGTTTGAATGGACCTGCAGGTTTTAGTTGATGCAATAAGGTGAGAATTTGAATTGTGTCCCTTGTAGATACACAGAATTGAAGGTATTTACACAACACCACATGAAGTAGTTTACCAATGTCTGACAAACTTCAAAGACTTCAAACACATGGAAGAAGAGGAGAAGGGAACAATATACAAAACCTCAGTCAGTCAGACATCAGCAGTAGGAAAATGAATCTGTTTTTATGGGTTTTAATTTGAAGGCCTGAGCTGATGATTGAAAAAGCAGGAGTTCAAATCCCACACAGGGCTGTTGTGAATTTGAATTCTATTTTTTCTTTAAAAAACCATAAATCTGGAGTTAAAAAGCCTCTAGGTTGGAATGATTCACTCCTGTCTACTAGTGCAAAGCCCGTGTGTGTCTCAGTTTTGCTGTATTTATTAATGATTTAAGATGATGAGGTAGAATGCAACATACCCAAGTTTATCAATGATACACAAATAGGCAGCATTGTAAGCAGTGTAGCTGGAAGCATCAAATTACAAAGAGATATTAATATCTTAAATAAATGGGCAAAACTGTGGTAGTTAGATTTCCATGTCAGCAAAAAAAGACTAGAGTACTTTATAAATGGTGAAAAGATAGAAACACTGGAGGTTGAAAGAGACTTTGGGGGGTCCATGTCCATTTGAGTGCAGTGCAGATTTACCAGAATGATAACTGGACTCCAAGGGTTAAATTACGAGGTGATATTACACAAACTAGGGATTTATTGCCTGGAATTTAGGAGGATCAAGGTGATTTGTTCAAAGATGTAGAGATATTAAGGGGAACTGATGGGGTAGTTTGGGAGAAACTATTTCAGCAGCTTGGGAACATAGGAACAGGAGTAGGCCATTCAGCCCATCGAACCTGTTCCGCCATTCAATACGATCATGGCTGATCATCCACTTCAATGCCTTTTTCCCAGACTGAGCTTCCACAGCCCACTGGGGTAGAGAATTCCAAAGATTCACAACCCTCTGAGTAAAGACATTTCTCCCCATCTCTGACCTCAGTGGCTTCCCCCTGATTTTGAAATTGTGTCCCCTGGTTCTAGACCCCCGAACCAAAGGAGACATCTTACCTGCATCTAACCTGTCTATCCCTTTAAGTATTTAGTATGTTTCAATAAGATCACCTCTCATTCTTCTAAAGTCCAATGAGTATAGGCCCAACCTGTTCAACCATTCCTCATAAGACAACCCCTTCATCCCAGGAATCAGCCGAGTGAACCTTCTCTGAACTGGTTCCAATGCATCCAGGCCTGACCATTTATCCACTTTCAAAGTTGCCAAACATCTTAATATTTCCCTCTCACTCTGTTTATGCCATCCAATATTTCACACTCCTCCTCTTTAACTACAATATCTGCATCGTTCCCCCTCTTTTATAAAGAGGGAGACAAAGTATTCATTAAGAACCATACCCACATCTCCCACCTCCATACACACATTCCCTTTTTGGTCCCTAATACTCTGTCCTTATTTATCCTCTTGCTCTTCATGTATTTATAAAACATCTTTGTGATTTCTTTGCTTTTAATGGTAATATTATTTTCCGGCCATTTCTTTGATCTCCTAATTTGCTTTTTAATTTCACCCTTGTACTTTCTACACTCCTCTCAGCTTTCTGTTGTATTGAGCTCTCGGTATCAGACATAAGCTTCCCTCTTGTGCCTTATCGTACCCGGTTTTATCCTTGACATCCAAGGGGCTCTAGATTTGGGAGTCCCACCCTGTTTGTCTTTGTGTGAACATATTTGATATCAACCCTCAGTAACTCTCACTGCTCTGACACTGATTGACCTTCAAGTAGCTGTTTCCAGTCCACTTTGCTAAAATCCCCCATCCCTGGATCCACCATCCCCTCTGCTCCTTACAAAGGACTCTCACATCCTTCCTAAAGTGTGGTCACCAGAATTGGATGCAGTGTTCTGGTCGTGGCCTAACCAGAGGTTTATAAACATACAGCATAACCTTCATGCTTTTGTACTCAAAATCTCTATTTATGAAGCCCAAGATCCCATATGCTTTGCTGACTACTTTCTCAATATGTCCTGCCACCTTCAAAGATGTATGTACATGTATCCCCAGGTCTCTCTGTCCCTGCACACTCCCTAGAACTGGGCCATTATGTCTGTATTCCCTCTCCCTATCCCTTCTGCCCATCTCACATTTCCCTGTATTAAATTCCTTCTGCCACTTGTCTGCCCATTCTGCTCACCTATCGATGTCCTGTTGTAGTCGATTGATGTCATCAACACTGTTTGCATCTCCTCCAAGTTTGTTATCTCCCCCTCTATCTCCCTCTCTCCCCTCTATCTCCCTCAACCCCCTCTATCTCTCTCTCCCCCTCTATCTCCCTCTCCCGCCTCTATCACCCTCTCCCCCCTCTATCTCCCTCTCCCCCCTCTATCTCCCTCTCTCCCCCTCTATCTCTCTCTCCCCCTCTATCTCTCTCTCCCCCTCTATCTCTCTCTCCCCCCTCTATCTCTCTCTCCCCCCTCTATCTCTCTCTCCCCCCTCGATCTCTCTCACCCCCCTCTATCTCTCTCTCCCCTCTCTATCTCTCTCTCCCCTCTCTATCTCTCTCTCCTCCCTCTATCTCTCTCTCCTCCCACTATCTCTCTCTACCCCAACTATCTCTCTCTACCCCAACTATCTCTCTCTACCCCCACTATCTCTCTCTACCCCCACTATCTCTCTCTCCCCCCACTATCTCTATCTCCCCCCACTATCTCTCTCTCCCCCCACTATATCTCTCTCCCCCCACTATATCTCTCTCGCCCCACAATATCTCTCTCGCCCCACTATATCTCTCTCCCCCCACTATATCTCTCTCCCCCCACTATCTCTCTCTCCCCCCACTATCTCTCTCTCCCCGCTCTATCTCTCTCTCCCCGCTCTATCTCTCTCTCCCCGCTCTATCTCTCTCTCCCCGCTCTATCTCTCTCACCCCGCTCTATCTCTCTCACCCCGCTCTATCTCTCTCTCCCCGCTCTATCTCTCTCTCCCCGCTCTATCTCTCTCTCCCGATCTATCTCTCTCTCTCCACCTCTATCTCTCTCTCTCCCACTCTATCTCTCTTGCCCCTCTAACTCTCTTCCCCCTCTCTGTCCCTCCATCTGTCTTTCCCTCTCTGTCACTCCCTCTCTCTCCTTCTATCTCTGTCTCTCTCTCTCTATCCCTCCATCTGTCCTTCTCTCTCTGTCACTCCCTCTCTCTCCTTCTATCTCTGTCTCTCTCTCTCTATCCCTCCATCTGTCTTTCCCTCCCTGACACTCCCTCTCTCTCCTTCTATCTCTGTCTCTGCCACTCCCTCTGTCTCCCTCTCTGTCCTTCCATCTGTCTTTCCCTCTCTGTCTCTCCCTCTCTCTCCTTCTATCTCTCTCTCTCTGTCTCTCCATCTGTCTTTCCCTCCCTATCCCTCCCTCTCTCTACTTCCATCTCTGCCTCTCTCTCTCTGTCCCTCCACCTGTCTACCACCCCCCACCCCACCCCCCGTCACTCGATCTCTCTCCTTCGATCTCTGTCTCTCTCTCTCTGTCCCTCCATCTGTCTTTCCCTCCCTGACACTCCCTCTCTCTCCTTCTCTCTCTCTCTCTCTCTCCGTCCCTCCATCTTTCCCTCGCTGTCTCTCCATCTCTCTCCTTCTATCTCTGTCTCTCTCCCTGTCCCTCCATCTGTCTTTCCCTCTCTGTCTCTCCCTCTCTCTCTGTCTCTTTCTCTCTGTCTCTCCATCTGTCTTTCCCTCTCTGTCTATCCCTCTCTGACCTTGTATCTCTGTTTCCCTCTCTCTATCACTCCATCTGTCCTTCCATCTATGTCACTCCCCCTCTCTCTCCTTCTCTCTCTGTCTCTCTCTCTGTCCCTCTGTCAGTCTTTCCCTCCCAGACACTCCCTCTCTCTCCTTCCATCTCTGCCTCTCTCTCTGTCTTTCCATCTTTCTTTCCCTCTCTGTCTCACTCTCCCTCCTTCCATCTCTGCCTCTCTCTCTCTCAGTCTTTCCATCTTTCTTTCCCTCCCTGTCACTCCCTCTCTCTCCTTCTATCTCTGTCTCTCGTTCTCTGTCTCTCCATCTGTCCTTCCCTCCCTGTCACTCCATCTCTCTCCTCTCTCTGTCTCTCACTCTGTCCCTCCATCTGTCTTTCCCTCCCTGTCACTCCATCTCTCTCCTTCCATCTCTGCGTCTCTCTCTCTCTGTCTCTCCATCTGTCTTTCCCTCTCTGGTTGACTAACAGGAAGCAGAGAGTGGGGATAAATGAGTGCTCTTCTGGCTGGCAATCAGTCACTAGTGGTGTGCCTCAGGGATCGGTGTTGGGACCCCAATTATTTACAATTTATATAGATGATTTGGAGTTGGGGACCACGTGTAGGGTGTTAAAGTTTGCAGATGACACTAAGATGAGTGGCAGAGCAAAGTGTGCAGATGACTGTGAAACTTTGCAGAGGAACATAGATACATTGAGTGAGTGGGCAAAGGTCTGGCAGATGGAATACAATGTTAATAAATGTGAAGTTATTCATTTCGGTAGGAGTAACAGTAAAAAGGATTATTACTTGAATGGTAAAAAGTTGCAGCATGCTGCTATGCAGAGGGACCTGGGTGTCCTTGTGCATGAATCGCAAAAGGTTGGTCTGCAGGTACAGCAAGTAATTAGGAAGGCAAATGGAATTTTGTCCTTCATTGCTAAAGGGATTGAGTTTAAAAGCAGAGAGGTTATGTTGCAGCTGTATAAAGTACTGGTGAGGCCGCACCTGGAGTACTGTGTGCAGTTTTGGTCTCCTTACTTGAGAAAGGATGCACTGGCACTGGAGAGGGTGCAGAGGAGGTTCACTAGGTTGATTCCAGAGTTGAGGGGGTTGGCTTATGAGGAGAGACTGAGTAGATTGGGATTATATTCATTGGAGTTCAGAAGAATGAGGGGGGATCTTATAGAAACTGAAATTGAAATATTCTTCTGTCACTCTCTGTCCCTTGGGCAGTCTGTTTGTGTGTGTGTCTGTGCATGTCGGTCTCTGTGTGTCTGTGTGTCTCTGTGTGTCTGTGCATGTCGGTCTGTGTGTGTGTGGTTCTCTGTGTGTGTGGTTCTCTGTGTGCATGTGTGTTTCTCTGTGTGTGTGTGTGGTTCTGTGTGTGTGGTTCTCTGTGTGCATGTGTGTTTCTCTGTGTGTGTGTCTGTGTCTGGCTGTCTGTGTCTATGCCTGTTTCTCTCTCCTCTCTCAGAACCTCAGTAAAACTCCACATACATCAATTTGCTATTTTAATTTGGCTGCTTTTGGTGATACCACAACTGCAGAGGGTGCACTTCCTTCTGCAGGCTGGTAGGAAACCCATATCCCGCTCTTTAACGGCATATTCTGTCTGCTTTGTATACTAAATTGATGAATCCCTAATAATTGATCAAATCTGACATTGATTACTGTTTGAAAGTCTCCAGGTTTACTTTCCTCCCAGGGCTGATTAAAAGTTCGAGTTTCCCTCAGTGTTTTGGAAATATCAAACCCTGATCCCACACCCAGTAAAGTATTTTACATGATGGGACGCTGCAAATGTTGTTATACTCAGTGCGCACGGTACCTTCATGTTGTAATAAGATGTTATAATCTCTATTCAGATAACTCTCATGCCACAGGGGTAAAATTTCACTGGGTCAACATTCTGACCAAACACTAAAACATTACAGAAAGCGAGGCTCACAAATTCAACACAAGTTTCCTTTTCTGTGTCTCGCTGGTCTGTTCTGATTTTCTGTTGGGTGACATCAGCCTAGATTATGTGTTCCGACCTGAACCCACAAACGTATAACTCAGAGGCAGGATTATTACCCACTGAGCTACAGCTGGCTCCAATGTTCCCAGAAAATTTAGTTGTTGTGCACGGCAAGTTTTTTTTGTCCCACGTGCAGTCCCTTTAAATTTTTAAGAATCTTCGAAGACGTGTGTTATTTATCAGGGAACAGGACCTGCGTGGCACCTTCCAGGCTGCTGCACACAGCTTTGCAGGGACACTGACCGACACTCTCCATCCCAATCTCTTCCTCTCTGGTAATCTCTCCCCATTGCGATCCTTCCCTCTCTCTGTTATTCCCTCTCTATATCTATCCCTGTCTTTCTCACTGTTACTCTCTCCATCTGGATGGAGGAGGAGAAAGAGAGGCATATACAGAGGCAGCTTTACTCGGTATCTAACCCCACACTGTACCTGTCCTGCGAGTGTTTTATAGAACAGAGAGGACAGAGATTTGCTCTGTAGATAACTCCATTCTGTACTTGGCTTGGCAGCATTTGAAGGGACAGTTTAGACGGAGCTTTACTCTGTATCCCTGGAATTTTGAAGTGTCAGGGGTGTTTAGTTTAGTTTAATTTAGAGATTCAGCACTGAAACAGGCCCTTCGGCCCACCGGGTCTGTGCCGACCATCAACCACCCATTTCTACTAATCCTACACTAATTCCATATTCCTACCACATCCCCACCTGTCCCCATATTTCCCTACCACCTACCTATACTAGGGGCAATTGCTAATGGCCAATTTACCGATCAACCTGCAAGTCTTTGGCATGTGGAAGGAAACCGGAGCACCCGGAGGAAACCCACGCAGACACAGGGAGAACTTGCAAACTCCACACAGGCAGTACCCAGAATTGAACCCGGGTCTCTGGAGCTGTGAGGCTGCAGTGCTAACCACTGCGCCACTGTGCTGGGTGAATTGATCAAAGTTTACAAGACAATACTGGAAACTGATGGGGTAGATAGAGAGAAACTCTTCTCACTGGTTGGAGGAGTCTCTGACGAGGGGCACAGTCGAAAAATCGAACATTAGTCGAAGACCCTTTCAAGGGTGAAATTTATTAACACTTCTACACACAAAGGATGGTGGAATTTTGGAATTGTCTTCCACAAATGACCCCTCCCTATCTCTGCAATCTCCTCCAGCTCCACAATCCACCAATATCTGCCATCCTCTAATTCTGGTCTCTTGAACATCCCCAATTTGAATCGTTCCACCATTGGTGGCCGTGCCTTCAAGCTGCCAAGGCCCTAACTCTGGAATTCCTTTCCGAAACCTCTCCATCTCACTAACTCTCTTTCCTCTTTGAAGATTCTCCCTCAAACCAACCTCTGACCAAGTTTTTGGTCATCTGGTCTAATATCTCCTGAAGTGACTCAGTGTCAAATTTTTATTTTCTTGATTCATTTGTTGGATGTGTGCGTTAGTGGCCAGGACAGCATTTATTGCCCATTCACAATTGCCCTTGAGAAGGTGGTGTTGAGCCTCCTTCTTGAACCGCTGCAGTCCATGTGGGGTAGGTACACCCACAGTGCTGTTAGGAAGGGAGATCCAGGATTTTGACCCAGTCACAGTGAAGGAGCAGCGATATAGTTCCAAGTCAGGATGGTGTGTGACTTCAGGGAAACTTGCAGGTGGTGGTGTTCCCATACGTGTTTCCTGTTTGTTTGCTCTCTCTCCCCCTCCTTCTTTCTCGACCTCCCTGTCCTCCTGTCCCTCTGTGTCATGAGAACCTAAGAACAGAAGGAAGTGGGTGCAGGAACAGAGAGACCTGGGGATGTCTGTGCACAAATTGAAGGTGGCAGAGCTAGTTGAGAAAGTGGTTAAAAGGCATATAGGATCCTAGGCTTTGTAAATAGAGGCTTCGAGTATAAAAGCAAGGAGGTTGTGATGAAGCTTTATAAAACACTGCTTCATCCTCAACTAGTATTGTGTCCAATTCTGGACACCGTACTTTCGGAAGGATGTGGGGGCTTTAGAGAGGATGCAGAAAAGATTCACGAGCAAGGTTCCAGGGATGAGGGACTTCAGTTACCTGGATAGATTGGAGAAACTGGTGTTGTTCTCCATAGAGAAGAGAAACTTGAGATGAGATTTGATAGAGGTGTTCAAAATCATGAGGGGTCCTGACAGAGTAGATGTAGGAGTAGGAATGCAGCACATAGGACATTCCAGACCCATTTCTGTTCAGTGTTTACTTAAACAAGTGAATTGACCATTTAATATTTTTAACTTACTTAACCCTTGTGTTCCCACAAAGATCAAGCTGGCAAATTCAACAGTGGCCACTTTGACTTCATCCCATCGTGTCTTATGTACATTCTGACAGGATAGCAGGTATAACTGTAGTCATAAAATTCAGCTGAAAATTGATCAGTTACATTGTTATTTCAGTCCATATTTACAGTACACACGGTACCTTACTGTTGTAATAAAGTCATATAGTGTCTATTCATCTCACTGGGGCAAAATGTCACTGGTTCAACATTCTCACCAAATACTAAAGCATTCCACAATGCAAGACTCACAAATTCAACACAAGTTTACTTTTCTGAGTCTCGCTGGTCTGTTCTGATTCTCTGAGGGATTACTGATGCTTATCCTCCACATGAGCAGTCGTCCTAATCCCGTGTGCCTGTCCTGCTCCCAAACCCGGCATCCACTTACATTAAGGCAAGTGATACAGGAGAGCATCTCAGTGACTGAGGCAAGTGAGTCTTGAGGCTGAGCCGGGCACAGTGAGTGACCCGGGTTAATCCGACACTCCAGGGAATGTTTAAACTGAACTGTACTCTGTATCTAATCCATGCTGTACCTTCTCTGAGAGTGTTCAATGGGGCAATGTAGATGAGGAGAGTTATTCCTTACCCATTTTAAACATGGAGAAGTGAATATCCAAGAGATTGTTTTAAATGTGATGAGGGTTTCTGCCTCTACCACCCTTTCAGGCAGTGAGTTCCAGACACCCACCAGCCACTGGGTGAAGAAACTATTGATGTGTTTCGTTCTGTTGAGCTTGATGTCAATGTTTCCCCAGGATGTTGACGCTGGGGGATTCAGCGATGGGATAATGCTTTGAATGCCAAGGGGAGGTGGTTGGATTCTCTCTTGATGCAGATGGTCATTGTCTGGCACTTGTGTGACGTGAATGTTACTTGTCACTGGTCGGCCCAAACCTGAATGTTGTCCGGGTCTCGGTGCATGTGGCTCTGGATTGCTTCATTATCTGAGGCAAAATACTGTGGATGCTGGAAATCTGGAAAGCATCGAGCTGAATCACTAACTTTGTTTCTCTCTCCACAGATGCTGCCTGACCTGCTCAGTATTTAAAGCACTTTCTGCTGGGATCTCAGCTGAAGATGGCTGGGCTGAGGACACTACCCTGATAAACTCCTGCAGTGAAGGCCTGGGACTGAGATGATTGACTTCCAACAACCAAAACCATCTTCCTTTGTGCTCGGTATGATTCCAACCAGTGGAGAGATTTCCCCCGATTCCCACTGACTTCAGTTTTACTCGGGCTCCTCGATGTCACACTCGGTCAAACGCTGCCTTGATGTTAAGGTCAGTCTCTCTTCCCAGTAGCAGACAGGAGTGAATCGTTCCCTTTGACCCGTTGTACACTGAACAAGCTGTGCTTCTTCACAGCCTGATACAGGACTGTACACGGCCGATTAATGTAGCCCATCAAACACTCCCAGAGCAGGTTCAGCACAGCTTAGGAACAGAGTACAGTTCCTTCAACATTCTCTCTCTGTCTCTCCCTCCTGCTATCTCTGACATTAGGAGAGAGACAGAGGGAGAGAGGGTTAGATATGAAGGCAGAGAGAGGGCTGTAGAGAGGGACAAAATTGGAGAGAGAGAGATTGTTGAGGTGGATGAAAAGGATAATGTAAGATATATTAATTTGATGTAATCCTTCACTGCTGTGTACACAAACATATAAGAGATAGATATGGAGATAAAAAAATATCGGGAGAGGGGGAAATGTAGATGAAGTTGCGGCCCAGGCAGGTACGTTTGATTATCCAGAAGGAACAGCCTCCATTTTAAACATCCAGCATGCTATTCCACTGTGGGAGCCATCATACCCTCATGACATTGGTTCTGCAAATTTCTTGCTGGCTTATTGGTTAATTTTTAAATCTGTCTGTGATTGATAGATTCTTGTTAACCAAAGGTATTAAGAGATAAGGGGCAAAGGCAGGATATATGGTGTAAGTTACATCACAGATCAGCCAAGATCTCATTTGATGCCGGAACAGGATTGTGTGGTTGAATTGCATCCTCCTCTTCCAGTATCCCCTGTGAAGTATCCTTCTATATCTTTTAGTCACCCTGTCAGTCCATGTCTCTCTGTTTCTCTCTTTCTGTCTCTCTCTCTGTCTCTATCAGACAGTGTAGAGTGAGATTCACTCTGTATCCACCCCATGATGTTCCTGCCCTGGGAGTGTGTGATGGGACAGCGCAGAGGGAAATTTACTCTGTGTCAAACCCAACATTGTGCTTGGCTTGGGAATATTTAATGGGACAGTGCAGCTGGAGATTTACTCTGTATCCCTGGAATTTTGAAGGCTCAGGTGTGATTTGATGATTGTTTTCAAGATAATAAGGGAAACTGATAGGGTGGACAGAGAGTAACAATTCCCACTGGCTGCAGAGTCTAGAACATGGGGGCATAGTCTAAAAATATAAACCTCATCTAAAAACCTTTCAGGAGTGAAATGAAGAAACACTTCAACACACCAGGTGTGGTATCAGTTTGAAACTCTCTTCCACAATCAGCAATTGATGCTGAGACACTTGTAAATTTTTAAATCTGAGTTTGATAGATTTTTGTTAACCAAAGGTATTAAGGGACAAAGATAGGTACATGGAGTTAGATCACACATCAGCCATGAGCTCATTGAATGACAGAACAGGGTTGAGGGGCCAAATGGCCTCCTCCTCTTCCTCTGTCCTACGACAAATATCCTGCGATCACTCTCTGTGTCTTGGTCTCTGTCTCCCTCTTTGTCTCTCTTTCTGTCTGTCTGTCTGTCTGTCTGTCTCTCTCTCCTCTCATCTGTGGAAATCCACACACATCAGTCAGCCATTTTAGGTTCATTTTCAGTGGCCATTTTATGTTACCACAACACTGGGACATTTATCGCTGTCTATCCCAAACCATCTCTCTTTGTAGTCTATTTGTGTTCTCCTCACAGCTTATTGTCCCACCTAACCTAGTATCTCTCTCCTTTGCTCCGTCTCACTCACGCACTCTCCCCCATCTCTCTCCCCCCCCCATTTCTCTCTCACCCCCCAATTCTCTCTCACCCCATTTCTCTCTTCCCCTCCCCTCCCCCCGCAATCTCTCTTTAAGTGTCCTGTTATCACATCCTTTATTATAGATTCGAGCATTTTTCCGATGACTGATGTTAGACGAACAGGTCTTTAGTTCCCCATTTTCTCTCTCCTTCCTTTTGTAAATAGTGGGGTTACATTTGCTACCTTCTAATCTGCCTCTCTCACTCTGCCTCTCTCACACTGCCTCTGTCCCTCGCTATCTGTCTTTCCACCCTCTCTCTCGCTCTATCTCTCCCTCTCTCTCTCTACCTCTGTCCACGTCTCAATTTGTGCCTCCCTCACACCATCTCTCCCTCTCTCTCTGTCTCTCTCTAGCTCTCTGTCTGCCTCTCTGTCTGCCTCTCTGTGTCTCCTTCTCTCTCTGTGCCTCTCGCAGTGGGATTAGTTTGGGGATTGATACAGGGCTATGGGGAGAGAGCGGGGCAGTGGGATTAGTTTGGGGATTGATACAGGGCTATAGATAGAGAGTGGGGCAGTGGGATTAGTTTGGGGATTGATACAGGGCTATAGATAGAGAGTGGGGCAGTGGGATTAGTTTGGGGATTGATACAGGGCTATGGGGAGAGAGCGGGGCAGTGGGATTAGTTTGGGGATTGATACAGGGCTATGGGGAGAGAGCGGGGCAGTGGGATTAGTTTGGGGATTGATACAGGGCTATGGGGAGAGAGCGGGGCAGTGGGATTAGTTTGGGGATTGATACAGGGCTATGGGGAGAGAGCGGGGCAGTGGGATTAGTTTGGGGATTGATACAGGGTTATGGGGAGAGAGCGGGGCAGTGGGATTAGTTTGGGGATTGATACAGGGCTACGGATAGAGAGTGGGGCAGTGGGATTAGTTTGGGGATTGATACAGGGCTATGGGGAGAGAGCGGGGCAGTGGGATTAGTTTGGGGATTGATACAGGGCTATGGGGAGAGAGCGGGGCAGTGGGATTAGTTTGGGGATTGATACAGGGCTATGGGGAGAGAGCGGGGCAGTGGGATTTGTTTGGGGATTGATACAGGGCTACAGATAGAGAGTGGGGCAGTGGGATTAGTTTGGGGATTGATACAGGGCTATGGGGAGAGAGCTGGGCAGTGGGATTAGTTTGTGATTGATACAGGGCTTTGGGGAGAGAGCGGTGCAGTGGGATTAGTTTGGGGTTTGATACAGGGCTATGGGGAGAGAGCGGTGCAGTGGGATTAGTTTGGGGATTGATGCAGGGCTATGGGGAGAGAGCGGGGCAGTGGGATTAGTTTGGGGATTGATACAGGGTTATGGGGAGAGAGAGGGGCAGTGGGATTAGTTTGGGGATTGATACAGTGCTTTGGGGAGAGTGCGGGGCAGTGGGATTAGTTTGGGGATTGATACAGGGATATGGGGACAGAGCGGGGCAGTGGGATTAGTTTGTGATTGATACAGGGCTTTGGGGAGAGAGCGGTGCAGTGGGATTAGTTTGGGGTTTGATACAGGGCTATGGGGAGAGAGCTGGGCAGTGGGATTAGTTTGTGATTGATACAGGGCTTTGGGGAGAGAGCGGTGCAGTGGGATTAGTTTGGGGTTTGATACAGGGCTATGGGGAGAGAGCGGTGCAGTGGGATTAGTTTGGGGATTGATACAGGGTTATGGGGAGAGAGTGGGGCAGTGGGATTAGTTTGGGGATTGATGCAGGGCTATGGGGAGAGAGCGGGGCAGTGGGATTAGTTTGGGGATTGATACAGGGTTATGGGGAGAGAGAGGGGCAGTGGGATTAGTTTGGGGATTGATACAGTGCTTTGGGGAGAGTGCGGGGCAGTGGGATTAGTTTGGGGATTGATACAGGGATATGGGGACAGAGCGGGGCAGTGGGATTAGTTTGGGGATTGATACAGGGTTATGGGGAGAGAGAGGGGCAGTGGGATTAGTTTGGGGATTGATACAGGGATATGGGGACAGAGCGGGGCAGTGGAATTAGTTTGGGGATTGATACAGGGCTATGTGGAGAGAGTGGGGCAGTGGGATTAGTTTGGGGATTGATACAGGGCTATGGGGAGAGAGCGGGGCAGTGGGATTAGTTTGGGGATTGATACAGGGCTATGGGGAGAGAGCGGGGCAGTGGAATTAGTTTGGGATTGATACAGGGCTATGGGGGAGAGCGGGGCAGTGGGATTAGTTTGTGATTGATACAGGGTTATGGGGAGAGAGCGGGGCAGTGGGATTAGTTTGGGGATTGATACAGGGTTATGGGGAGAGAGCGGGGCAGTGGGATTAGTTTGGGGATTGATACAGGGCTATGGGGAGAGAGCGGGGCAGTGGGATTAGTTTGGGGATTGATACAGGGCTTTGGGGAGAGACACTGGAACTAAATCCCATTCCCCCTCCTCCTCCACCCACCCCCAGACCCCCAGCTCCACCTCCCACCCTCCACCCGCCTCTGTGATTATTTGACCGGCGCCATCTTTAGTCCTGGCAGCTGCCTGAGCGTGGGCAGACCCTGATGGTTCACGGGAATAGGATACGTTTGCGCATGTGCCAGTGCAGCGCCTCCTCGTGGTTGCTGTTGCCAACAACAGCAGCCAGTGGACAAAGCTGCAAATCGGAGTGAATGTGAGGTCGTGAGAGAGGGGCAGTAACTGCAGTGTGTCAGGGACACCAGCAGATGGAGATGGTGAGAGGGGGACAGTAACTGCAGTGAGAGAGGGACACCAGCAGATGGAGATGGTGAGAGGGGGACAGTAACTGCAGTGTGTCAGGGACACCAGCAGATGGAGATGGTGAGAGGGGGACAGTAACTGCAGTGTGTCAGGGACACCAGCAGATGGAGATGGTGAGAGGGGCAGTAACTGCAGTGTGTCAGGGACACCAGCAGATGGAGATGGTGAGAGGGGGACAGTAACTGCAGTGTGTCAGGGACACCAGCAGATGGAGATGGTGAGAGGGGGACAGTAACTGCAGTGTGTCAGGGACACCAGCAGATGGAGATGGTGAGAGGGGGACATTAACTGCAGTGTGTCAGGGACACCAGCAGATGGAGATGGTGAGAGGGGGCAGTAACTGCAGTGTGTCAGGGACACATGGAGATGGTGAGAGGGGGCAGTAACTGCAGTGTGTCAGGGACACCAGCAGATGGAGATGGTGAGAGGGGGACAGTAACTGCAGTGAGAGAGGGACACCAGCAGATGGAGATGGTGAGAGAGGGACATTAACTGCAGCGAGACAGGGACACCAGCAGATGGAGATGGTGAGAGGGGAGACAGTAACTGCAGTGAGAGAGGGACACCAGCAGATGGAGATGGTGAGAGGGGGACAGTAACTGCAGTGAGACAGGGACACCAGCAGATGGCGATGGTGAGGAGGGACAGTAGCTGCAGTGAGGTAGTGACACCAGCAGATGGCGATGGTGAGAGGGGGCCAGTAACTGCAGTGAGACAGGGACACCAGCAGATGGAGATGGTGAGAGGGGGGACAGTCGCTGCAGTAAGACAGGGACACCAGGAGATGGAGATGGTGAGGAAGGGACAGTAACTGAATTGACACAGGGACACCAGCAGATGGAGATGGTGAGAGGGGGCAGTAACTGCAGTGAGACAGGGACACCAGCAGATGGAGATGGTGAGAGAGGGACATTAACTGCAGTGAGACAGGGACACCAGCAGATGGAGATGGTGAGAGGGGGACAGTAACTGCAGTGGCACAGAGACACCAGGAGATGGAGATGGTGAGTGTGGTACAGTAACTGCAGTGAGGCAGGGGTACCAGCAGATGGAGATAGTGAGAGGGGTGACCGTAACTGCAGTGAGAGAGGGATACCAGCAGATGGAGATGGTGAGAGGGGGACAGTAACTGCAGTGAGAGAGGGATACCAGCAGATGGAGATGGTGAGAGAGGGACAGTAACTGCAGTGAGAGAGGGATACCAGCAGATGGAGATGGTGAGAGGGGGCAGTAACTGCAGTGAGAGAGGGATACCAGCAGATGGAGATGGTGAGCGGGGGACAGTAACTGCAGTGAGACAGGGACACCAGCAGATGGAGATGGTGAGCGGGGGACAGTAACTGCAGTGAGACAGGGACACCAGCAGATGGAGATGGTGAGAGAGGGACAGTAACTGCAGTGAGACAGGGACACCAGCAGATGGAGATGGTGAGAGGGGAGACAGTAACTGCAGTGAGAGAGGGACACCAGCAGATGGAGATGGTGAGAGGGGGACAGTAACTGCAGTGAGAGAGGGACACCAGCAGATGGAGATGGTGAGAGGGGGACCGTTACTGCAGTGAGAGAGGGACACCAGCAGATGGAGATGCTGAGCCATTGCTGATGGGAGATTCTGTGTTGCTGAGAGTTTGAAAGTTTCCAAAAGTTTGAGGAGTTTACTTTCTGTAAACTTGAGATGCTGAATGAAATAATTTCAATACAATTTGTGTTAAATGGCTATCTTCCTACTATGTAAACACTTGTATCATTAAACTGTTTGGAAACGTATTTTTAGTGATTAAAGATAATTTATAAATAAAACAACAGCATCAAATTAAACTCAATCATTTACAAATAAAAACTCTGAAAAAGTTGTGTTGAGTTCTTCATCACTAACGTTATGACATCTCTCTCTCTCTCTCACTTCTCTTTCTATGCTGGTATCTTCTGTCGTATAACTCAGAGTAATTGAAGTTTTGATCCGATTGTCTTTTGAAAGTTAATTTTGAATCTGCTTTCAGAAACCTGTCCGTGTATTTCAGACCAGAATAACTCCCTGCCTAATTGTTTCTCCCCTCTGCTAGTGTAAACAGTCTCTTCTCACGTCTCCAAACTGAGGGAAAGATTTTGAATACAATTAATTTCTCCAGGACAGCAACTGCAGAGGAGCTGAAACCTCCTGAATGTGGACAAGCAATGAACATTGATCCCTCTGAATGCCCCAGGAGAGCAGAGGAAAGAAACAGTCAGGAAGCAAATGGAAACAAGTGACACTTTATTACAGCAGCAAAAAAACTCTTTGTCAGAATGTGGAGGTCGTTCTCGCTGAGCTTTATATAAACTGGAGGTGACAAGTGGAAGATCTTTCATACAATTTGTGTTAAATGTCCATTCCCAAGCTTTGTAAACCCTTGTAACATTAAACTGGTAAATATTAAGAAGGTATTTTTAATTGATTACAGCCTAATGCATAAATACAGCAGCAGCAAAGAATGTGCAAAGTATCAGTGAGAAATATAACTGTAAATATGGGTGAGAATTGTGTGAAATGTCACCAGTTGTTAAAGTTCTCTTGGCTGCATCATTAACCGGGCTCGAGTTTAGTTTGAAAGACAGTGGAATTGACAATCTGAATAAAAACTGCCTGTTTATACTGCAGTCAAACAGGCCTCTCCAGCAAAAACTGAGTGCCAGAATTTCAAGGTAACTGCAGTGAGACATTTTCAGTCATTTTATGAACTGTTAACTGGAGGTGAATAGTGGAAGACATTTAATACAATTAGTGTTAAAAGGCCATTATCCAAACCAGCCCCTCCAGGTTTTAAATGACAGCAGTTTTTCTGCTCTGTTGATGATGTTTTTGGGGGAGGGAGAGAGAGAGAGAGAGACAGACAGACAGGTTTCTGTGTGGAATGGTCCATTTGGGATATGGCTGGAATATCCCTCTCTCCCCCATTCCCTGTTTACACAGAGACTCACCTTGGACTGTCCCATACCTGGGAGGCAGTGTCCAGATGAAGGAAGCTGAGAGCTGGTTGGGTGAGCTGTATTTGGGGTGGACTGTCTGTTTTGAGTGACAGGTTCTGGGATATATTAGGACAACATCAGCCTCCATTCTTTCTTTCCATGCGGCTGGTTTGTTCAGGTGAGTATCTGTATCTCAGTCTCTGTGTCTCTGTGCCCAGATGAATTGCAAGCTGATTACAGTGTGTGTGTGTGTGAGTGAGAGTCCAGTCTGAATCCCCTGCTCTCTCTGTCCCAGTCCTGACCCTTGTCTCCAATTCCCACCCCAATCTCCCTCTCCAGGATCTTTTCCCCATGGAGGAGCTGATGGAGGGAAGGAGGGAAGGTGTTAGAGTCCAATGATGGAGCGCAGACCGTGTGGGATGGTGAGTATCAGATCTTTATTGTTCCTCTCTGCCTTTCTCTCTCCTTTTGCCTCAATCTCTCTCTTTCAATCTCTCTGTGTCTACTTCTCTCTCTGATTCTCTCTCTATGTTCCTCAATCTCTCTCTCAATCTCTCTCTGTTACTCTCTCTGTCTGTTTCTCTCTCTCTGTGTTTCGCTCTCTCTGTGTTTCTGTCTCGATTCTCGCTCTGTGTTTCTCTCCCTCCCTCTTTTTTTTCTCTCTCTCGCTCTTTTTTTTTCTCTCTCTCCCTCTGTGTTCCTCCATCTCTCCCTCTCACTTTGTGTTTCTCTCTCTCTCTGTTTCTCTCTGAATGATTGTGTGTCTTTCTGTTTCAATGGATTTCTTTGTCTTTCTCTCTCTCAATCTCTTTGTGATACTCTGTGTGCCTTTCTCACTGGCTTTCTGTCTGTCTCTTTGCTGCCTGCAATTTCTTTGTGTCACAGTTCTTTCCCTCCACTTTTTTCCCTCCTCTTTTTCTGTGTCTCTTTCGGCCTATTCTCTATTCCTCTGACTTTCTTTCTACTGTATTTCTGACTTTGTCTTTTCTCTATATCTGACTTTCTGTCTTTTCTCTATTTCTGTCTTTTTCTGACTCTCTGTCTTTTCTGTATTTCTATCTGTCTTTTCTGTATTTCTCTGAGTTTGTCTTTTCTGTATTTCTGACTCTGTCTTTCTGACTCTCTGTCTTTTCTGTATTTCTGACTTTCTGTCTTTTCTCCATTTCTGACTCTCTTTTCTCTATTTCTGACTCTCCGTCCTTTCTCAATTTCTGACTTCCTGTCTTTTCTCCATTTCTGACTCTCTGTCTTTTCTCCATTTCTGACTCTCTGTCTTTTCTCCATTTCTGACTCTCTGTCTTTTCTCCATTTCTGACTCTCTGTCTTTTCTCTATTTCTGACTTTCTGTCTTTTCTCCATTTCTGACTCTCTTTTCTCTATTTCTGACTCTCCGTCCTTTCTCAATTTCTGACTTCCTGTCTTTTCTCCATTTCTGACTCTCTGTCTTTTCTCCATTTCTGACTCTCTGTCTTTTCTCCATTTCTGACTCTCTGTCTTTTCTCCATTTCTGACTCTCTGTCTTTTCTCTATTTCTGACTTTCTGTCTTTTCTCCATTTCTGACTCTCTTTTCTCTATTTCTGACCTTCTGTCTTTTCTGTCTTTCTGACTCTCTGTCTTTTCTGTATTTCTGACTTTCTGTCTTTTCTCTATTTCTGACTCTGTCTTTTCTCCATTTCTGACTCTGTCCTTTCTCCATTTCTGACTCTCTGTCTTTTCTCTATTTCTGACTCTCTGTCTTTTCTCTATTTCTGACTCTCTGTCTTTTTCTGACTTTGTCTTTTCTCTATTTCTGACTCTTTGTCTTTTTCTGACTTTGTCTTTTCTTTATTTCTGACTCTGTCTTTTCTCTCTTTCTGACTCTTTTCTCTATTTCTGACTTTGTCTTTTCTCTCTGTCTTTTCTCTATTTCTATCTTCTGACTATCTTTTCTCTCATTCTTTTTCTATCCCTTCTTTGTCTCTTTCTTTCTCTATCTGTTCGCTCCTTCTTTCTCGCCCATTCTATCTTTTCTCTCGTGCTTTTTCCAAATTCCCCCCGCCCCCCGCAATATTCCCCCCCCCGGCAATAATTACCCCCCTGCAATAATTCCCCCCCCCGCAATTATTCCCCCCCCCCCGCAATTTATCCCCCATCGCAATTATCCCCCCCCCGCAATTATCCCACCCCACCCACCCCCCCGCAATTTATTCCCCCCCCGCAATTATCCCCCCCCCCCTCCCCCCGCAATTATCCCCCCCCCCCCCCATCCCCCGGATAACATTCCCCTTTTGTACAGACCCCCACCCAATCTAAATAATCCTCATCTGCAGACCCCCATCTGATATCTCCTGTTAACTGACCCCCATCTAATAACCTCACTATCACCAGACCCAGGAACAGACCCCCATCTAATTATCCCCTTCACCCAGGGACAGACTCCCATCTAAATCTCCCCCCGCAATTATTTCCCCCCCCGCCCCCCCCGCAAATATCTCCCCCCCCCCGGCAATTATTTCCCCCCCCGGCATTTTTTCCCCCCCGCAATTATTCCCCCCCCCCCGCAATCTATCCCCCATCGCAATTATCCCCCCCCCCGCAATTATCCCACCCCACCCACCCCCCCGCAATTTATTCCCCCCCCCGCAATTATCCCCCCCCCCTCCCCCCGCAATTATCCCCCCCCCCCCCCGGCAAAACTTCCTCCAACCGCAATTTATATCCACGATGTAAATTTTATCCCCTGCAATATTTCCCCCCTCCCACCCCGGATAACATTCCCCTTTTGTACAGACCCCCACCCAATCTAAATAATCCTCATCTACAGACCCCTATCTGATATCTCAAGTTAACTGACCCCCATCTAATACCCTCACTATCACCAGACCCAGGACCGAGTCCCATCCAGATACCTCCCCAGGACCGAGTACCATCCAGGACCGAGCCCCATCCAGATACCTCCCCAGGACCGAGTCCCATCCAGGACCGAGTCCCATCCAGATACCTCCCCAGGACCGAGTCCCATCCAGATACCTCCCCCAGGAACAGACTCCCATCCAGATACCC
The DNA here is from genome assembly GCF_036365525.1 of Heterodontus francisci. Taxonomy (NCBI): domain Eukaryota; kingdom Metazoa; phylum Chordata; class Chondrichthyes; order Heterodontiformes; family Heterodontidae; genus Heterodontus; species Heterodontus francisci. Next base: position 663,944 of record NW_027142119.1, read on the forward strand.
CCCCCAGGACCGAGTCCCATCTAAATACCCCCCCAGGACCGAGTCCCATCTAGATACCCCCTTCCCCCAGGGACAGACTCCCATCTAAATACCCCCCCAGGAACAGACTCCCATCTAAATACCCCCCCAGGACCGAGTCCCATCTAGATACCCCCTTCCCCCAGGGACAGACTCCCATCTAAATACCCCCCCAGGAGCAGACTCCCATCGAAATACCCCGTCAATAACAGACTCCCATCGAGATACCCCACCGGGGACAGACCCCCATCTAGATACATCCCGGGAACAGACCCCCATCTAAATACCCCACCAGGGGACCGACCCCCATCTAAATACATCCCTGGGGACAGAACACCATCTAAATACATCCCTGGGGACAGACTCCCATCGAAATACCTCCCCCCCCCCCCCCAGGAGCAGACTCCCATCGAAATACCCCGCCAATAACAGACTCCCATCGAGATACCCCCCCGCCCCCCGCAATTTCTGACTTTGTCTTTTCTCCATTTCTGACCTTCTGTCTTTTCTTTATTTCTGACTTTGTCTTTTCTCTATTTCTGACTTTGTCTTTTCTCTATTTCTGACTCTGTCTTTTCTCTATTTCTATCTTCTGACTATCTTTTCTCTCATTCTTTTTCTATCCCTTCTTTGTCTCTTTCTTTCTCTATCTGTTCGCTCCTTCTTTCTCGCCCATTCTATCTTTTCTCTCGTGCTTTTTCCAAATTCCCCCCCCCAGCAATTTATACCCCCCCCCCGCAATTATCTCCCCCCCCCGGCATTTATCCCCCCCCCCCCCGCAATTATCCCCCCCGCAATTATTCCCCCCCCGCAATTATTTCCACCCCCCGCAATTATTCCCCCCCCGCAATTATTTCCACCCCCGCAATTATCCCCCCCCCCCGCAATTATTCCCCCCACAATTTGGCATTTATTCCCCCCCCCGCAATTATCCCCCCCCCGCAATTATTCCCCCCACAATTTGGCATTTATTCCCCCCCCGCAATTATTTCCCCCCCGCAATTATTTCCCCCCCCGCAATTATTTCCCCCCCCCCGCAATTATTTCCCCCCCCCGCAATTATTTCCACCCCCGCAATTATCCCCCCCGCAATTATTCCCCCCCCGCAATTATTTCCACCCCCGCAATTATTTCCCCCCCGCAATTATTTCCACCCCCCGCAATTATTTCCCCCCCCCGCAATTATTCCCCCCCCCGCAATTTATCCCCCCCGCAATTTATCCCCCCCGCAATTAATCCCCCCCCCGCAATTATATCCCCCCGCAATTATTTCCCCCCCCCCCCCGCAATTATATCCCCCCGCAATTATCCCCCCCCCGCAATTATTCCCCCAACAATTTGGCATTTATTCCCCCCCGCAATTATTTCCCCCCCGCAATTATTTCCCCCCCGCAATTATTTCCCCCCCTCCCCGCAATTATTTCCCCCCCCCCGCAATTATTTCCACCCCCGCAATTATCCCCCCCGCAATTATTCCCCCCCCGCAATTATTTCCACCCCCGCAATTATTTCCCCCCGCAATTATTTCCACCCCCCGCAATTATTTCCCCCCCCCGCAATTATTCCCCCCCCCGCAATTATCTCCCCCCGCAATTTATCCCCCCCGCAATTAATCCCCCCCCCGCAATTATATCCCCCCGCAATTATTTCCCCCCCCCCCCGCAATTATATCCCCCCCGCAATTATCCCCCCCCCCGCAATTATTCCCCCCCGCAATTATTTCCACCCCCGCAATTATCCCCCCCCGCAATTATTTCCACCCCCGCAATTATTTCCACCCCCGCAATTATTTCCACCCCCCGCAATTATTCCCCCCCCCGCAATTTATCCCCCCGCAATTAATCCCCCCCCCGCAATTATATCCCCCCGCAATTATTTCCCCCCCCCCCGCAATTATATCCCCCCGCAATTATTCCCCCCCCGCAATTATTCCCCCCCCGCAATTATTCCCCCCCGCAATTATTTCCACCCCCCGCAATTATCCCCCCCCGCAATTATTTCACCCCCGCAATTATTTCCACCCCCGCAATTATTTCCACCCCCGCAATTATTTCCACCCCCCGCAATTATCCCCCCCCGCAATTATTTCCCCCCCCGCAATTATTTCCCCCCCCCGCAATTATTTCCACCCCCCCGCAATTATCCCCCCCCCGCAATTATCCCCCCCGCAATTATTCCCCCCCCCGCAATTATATCCCCCCCGCAATTATTTCCCCCCCCCCGCAATTATATCCCCCCCGCAATTATTTCCTCCCCCCGCAATTATTCCCCCCCCGCAATTATTCCCCCCCGCAATTATTCCACCCCCCCGCAATTATCCCCCCCTCGCAATATTATCCACCCCCGCAATTATTTCCCCCCCCGCAATTATTTCACCCCCGCAATTATCCCCCGCAATTATTTCCCCCCCCGCAATTATTTCCCCCCCCCCGCAATTATTTCCACCCCCCGCAATTATTCCCCTTCCCCCCCCGCAATTATTTCCCCCCCCGCAATTAATCCCCCCCCCCGCAATTATATCCCCCCGCAATTATTTCCCCCACCCCCCGCAATTATATCCCCCCGCAATTATTCCCCCCCCGCAATTATTTCCCCCCGCCCCTCCCCGCAATTATTTCCCCCCCGCAATTATTCCCCCCCCGCAATTATTCCCCCCCCCGCAATTATTTCCACCCCCCGCAATTATTTCCCCCCCCCGCAATTATTTCCCCCCCCCGCAATTATTCCCCCTCCCGCAATTAATCCCCCCCCGCAATTATATCCCCCCGCAATTATTTCCCCCCCCCCGCAATTATATATCCCCCCGCAATTATTCCCCCCCCGCAATTATTCCCCCCCCGCAATTATTCCCCCCCCGCAATTATTCCCCCCCCGCAATTATTTCCACCCCCCGCAATTATCCTCCCCCCCGCAATTATTCCACCCCCGCAATTATTTCCACCCCCGCAATTATTTCCACCCCCGCAATTATTCCCCCCCCCGCAATTTATCCCCCCCGCAATTAATCCCCCCCCGCAATATATCCCCCCGCAATTATTTCCCCCCCCCCGCAATATATCCCCCCGCAATTATTCCCCCCCCGCAATTATTCCCCCCCCGCAATTATTCCCCCCCCGCAATTATTTCCACCCCCCGCAATTATCCCCCCCCGCAATTATTTCCACCCCCGCAATTATTTCCACCCCCGCAATTATTCCACCCCCGCAATTATTTCCACCCCCGCAATTATTTCCACCCCCCGCAATTATCCCCCCCCGCAATTATTTCCCCCCCGCAATTATTTCCCCCCCCCGCAATTATTTCCCCCCCCGCAATTATTCCATCCCCCCCGCAATTAATCCCCCCCCCGCAATTATATCCCCCCGCAATTATTTCCCCCCCCCCCCGCAATTATATCCCCCCGCAATTATTCCCCCCCCGCAATTATTTCCCCCCCCCCCCGCAATTATATCCCCCCCGCAATTATTCCCCCCCCGCAATTATTCCCCCCCCCGCAATTATTTCCACCCCCGCAATTATTTCCCCCCCCCCGCAATTATTCCCCCCCCCCGCAATTTATCCCCCCCCGCAATTAATCCCCCCCCGCAATTATATCCCCCCGCAATTATTTCCCCCCCCCCCCGCAATTATATCCCCCCGCAATTATTCCCCCCCGCAATTATTCCCCCCCCCCGCAATTATTCCCCCCCCGCAATTATTTCCACCCCCCGCAATTATCCCCCCCCGCAATTATTTCCACCCCCGCAATTATTTCCACCCCCGCAATTATTTCCACCCCCGCAATTATTCCCCCCACCGCAATTTATCCCCCCGCAATTTATCCCCCCCCCGCAATTATATCCCCCCGCAATTATTTCCCCCCCCCGCAATTATATCCCCCGCAATTATTCCCCCCCCCGCAATTATTCCCCCCCCCGCAATTATTCCCCCCCCCGCAATTATTCCCCCCCCCGCAATTATTCCCCCCCGCATTATTTCCCCTCGCAATTATTCCCCCCCCCGCAATTATCTTCCCCCCCCCGCAATGATCTTCCCCCCCCGCAATGATCTTCCCCCCCCCCGCAATGATCTTCCCCCCGCAATTATTCCCCCCCCGCAATTATTTCCCCCCCCGCAATTCTTCCCCCCCCGCAATTATTCCCCCCCCGCAATTATTTCCCCCCCCGCATTATTTCCCCTCGCAATTATTCCCCCCCCGCAATTATCTTCCCCCCCCGCAATGATCTTCCCCCCCCGCAATGATCTTCCCCCCCCGCAATGATCTTCCCCCCCGCAATTATTTCCACCCCCCGCAATTATTTCCCCCCCCCGCATTATTCCCCCCCGCAATTATTCCCTCCCCCGCAATTATTTCCCCCTCCCTGCGATTTCCCCCCCCCCCCCCCCCCGCCCCCCGGATAACAGTCCCCTTTTGTACAGACCCCCACCCAATCTAAATAATCCTCATCTGCAGACCCCCATCTGATATCTCCTGTTAACTGACCCCCATCTAATACCCTCACTATCACCAGACCCAGGACAGAGACCCATCTAAAATACCCCCCCCCCCCACCCCCCCAGGACCGAGTCCCATCTAGATACCCCCCCCCCAGGAACAGACCCCCCATCTAATTATCCCCTTCCCCCAGGGACAGACTCCCCATCTAAATACCCCCCCAGGAGCAGACTCCCATCGAAATACCCCGTCAATAACAGACCCCCATCTAAATACATCCCCGGGTACAGACCCCCATCTAAATACATCCCCGGGTACAGACCCCCATCTAAATACCCCCCCAGGAGCAGACTCCCATCTGGATACATCGCCGGGGACAGACCCCCATCTAAATTAACCCCCGGACAGACCCCCATCTAAATACTAACCCCGGGTCAGACCCCCATCTAAATACATCCCCGGGGACAGTCCCCCATCTAAATACATCCCCAGGGACAGACCCCCATCTAAATACATGCCCGGGAACAGACCCCCATCTAAATACCCCACCAGGGGACCGACCCCCATCTAATTATACCCTTATAATACCCCTGTTACAAATACCTGACAGGAACAGACCCCCATCTAAATACTAACCACGGGGACAGACCCCCAACTAAATACACCCCCCGGAACAGACCCCCATTTAAATACACCCCCCCGGGACAGACTCCCATCTAAATACATGCCCGGGAACAGACCCCCATCTAAATACACCCCCGGGAACAGACCCCCATCTCAATACACCCCCCGGGACAGACCCCCATCTCAATACACCCCCCCGGGACAGACCCCCCCATCTAAATACAGACCCCCATCTAAATACATCCCCGGGACAGATCCCTATTTAGATAGCCCACCCGGGGACAGACCCCCAACTAAATAAAACCCCGGGGGACAGACCCCCATCTAAATACATCCCCGGGGACAGACCCCTATTTAGATAGCCCACCCGGGGACAGACCCCCATCTAATTATAACCTTATAATACCCCTGTTAGAAATACCTGACGGAAACAGACCCCCATCTAAATACTAACCCCCGGGACCGACCCCCATCTAAATACCCCCCCCCGGGACAGACCCCCATCTAAATACTAACCCCGGGGACAGACCCCCATCTAAATACTAACTCCGGGGACAGACCGTCATCTAAATACCCCCCAGGGACAGACCGCCATCCAAACGCAATTTATATCCACTATGTAAATTTTATCCCCTGCAATATTTCCCACCCCACCCCCCACGCCGGATAACATTCTCCTTTTGTACAGAACCCCACCCAATCTAAATAATCCTCATCTACAGACCCCTATCTGATATCTCCTGTTAACTGACCCCCATCTAATACCCTCACTATCAACAGACCCAGGAACAGACCCCATCTAATGATCCCCATCCCATCTAGATACCCCCCCAGGACCGAGTCCCATCTAGATACACCCCCAGGACCGAGTCCCATCTAGATACCCCCCCAGGACCGGACTCCCATCTAGATAGCCCCCCAGGAACAGACTCCCATCTAGATAGCCCCCCAGGACCGAGTCCCATCTAGATAGCCCCCCAGCACCGAGTCCCATCTAGATACCCCCCCCCAGGAACAGACTCCCATCTAGATACCCCCCCCCCCCAGGACCGAGTCCCATCTAGATACGCCCCCCAGGAACAGACTCCCATCAAGATAACCCCCAGGACCGAGTCCCATCTCGATAACCCCCCACAGGAACAGACTCCCATCTAAATATCCCCCCCAGGAACAGACTCCACCCCCCCCCCCCCCAGCAACAGAACCCCATCTAATCCCCTTCCCCCTGTGACAAGACAATCCATCGAGATACCCCCCCAGGACCGAGTCCCATATAGATACACCCCCAGGAGCAGACTCCCATCTAGACGGCCCCCCAGGACCGAGTCCCATCTAAATACCGCCCCAGGAACAGACTCCCATCTAAATACCCCGCCAATAACAGACTCCATCTGGATACCCACCGGGTACAGACTCCCATCTAGATATCTCGCCGGGGACAGACTCCCAACTAACTACCCCCCGGGGACAGACCCCCATCTAATTATACCCTTAAAAAAACCCCTGTTACAAATACATCCCCGGGGACAGACCCCCATCGAAATACATCCCCGGGGACAGACCCCCATCTAAATACATCCCCGGGGACAGACCCCCATCTAAATACATCCCCGGGGGCAGACCCTCATCTAAATACATCCCCGGGGACAGACCCCCATCTAATTATACCCTTATAATACCCCTATTACAAATACCTGACTGGAACAGACCCCCATCTAAATACTAACTCCGGGGACAGACCCCCATCTAAATAGATCACCGGGGACAGACCCCCATCTAAATACATCCCCGGGGACAGACCCCTATTTAGATAGCCCCACCCGGGGACAGACCCCCATCTAAATACACACCCCCGGACAGACCGCCATCTAAATACCACCCAGGGACAGACCCCCATCTAAATACACACCCCGGACAGACCCCCATCTAAATACTAACCCCGGGGACAGACCCCCATCTAAATACTCTTTCCGGGACAGACCCCCATCTAAATACTCTTTCCGGACAGACCCCCATCTAAATACTAACCCCGGGGACAGACCCCCATCTAAATACTCTTTCCGGGACAGACCCCCATCTAAATACTCTTTCCGGACAGACCCCCATCTAAATACTAACCCCGGGGACAGACCCCCATCTAAATACTCTTTCCGGGACAGACCCCCATCTAAATACTAACCCCGGGGACAGACCCCCATCTAAATACTCTTTCCGGGACAGACCCCCATCTAAATACTAACCCCGGGGACAGACCCCCATCTAAATACTAACCCCGGGGACAGACCCCCATCTAAATAGTAACCCCCGGGACAGACCCCCATCTAAATACCCCCCCCCCCCCGGGACAGACCCCCATCTAAATACCCCCCCCCCGGGACAGACCCCCATCTAAATACTAACCCCGGGGACAGACCCCCATCTAAATACTAACCCCGGCTACAGACCCCCATCTAAATACCCTTTCCGGACAGACCCCATCTAAATACTAACCCCGGGGACAGACCCCCATCTAAATACTAACCCCACCCCGGACAGACCCCCATCTAAATACTCTTTCCGGGACAGACCCCCATCTAAATACTAACCCCGGGGACAGACCCCCATCTAAATACCCTTTCCGGGACAGACCCCCATCTAAATACCCCCCCCCGGGACAGACCCCCATCAAAATACCCCCCCGGGACAGACCCCCATCTAAATACTAACCCCACCCCGGGACAGACCCCATCTAAATACTCTTTCCGGGACAGACCCCCATCTAAATACTAACCCCCGGGACAGACCCCCATCTAAATACTAACCCCGGGGACAGACCCCCATCTAAATACCCTTTCCCGGTACAGACCCCCATCTAAATACTAACCCGGGGACAGACCCCCATCTAAATACTAACCCCACCCCGGGACAGACCCCCATCTAAATACTCTTTCCGGGACAGACCCCCATCTAAATACTAACCCCGGGACAGACCCCCCATCTAAATACCCTTTCCGGGACAGACCCCCATCTAAATACCCCACCCGAGGACAGACCCCCATCTAAATACCCCCCCCCCCCCCGGGACAGACCCCCATCTAAATAGTAACCCCCGGGACAGACCCCCATCTAAATACCCCCCCCCGGGACAGACCCCCATCTAAATACTAACCCCGGGGACAGACCCCCATCTAAATACCCTTTCCGGGACAGACCCCCATCTAAATACTAACCCCGGGGACAGACCCCCATCTAAATACCCTTTCCGGGACAGACCCCCATCTAAATACCCCCCCGGGGACAGACCCCCATCTAAATACCGCCCCCCCCCCCCCGGGACAGACCCCCATCTAAATAGTAACCCCCGGGACAGACCCCCATCTAAATACCCCCCCCCCCGGGACAGACCCCCATCTAAATACTAACCCCGGGGACAGACCCCCTTCTAAATACCACCCCCCACCCCGGGACAGACCCCCATCTAAATACCACCCCCACCCCGGGACAGACCCCCATCTAAATACCTTCAAAATATGCAGAGACAGAAAGAAGTGGAGCGGCAGAGATACAAAGTAAGATGTGTTCACAGAATAGAGAGGGGTGTCCGGGACAGGTGGGAGGGAAATGCAGAGATAATCTTGCAGGAAAGGAGGAGCAGAGATGGAAAGATTCAGGGATTTGGAAGTGAGTGAAAGACGAAATGGAGTGAGAGAGAGACAGATAAAGATAAAGAGAGTGACAATGGAAACTTGTGAGACTCTAGAGAGAGGCAGAGATAGAAAGGATGTTGAGAGATACAGAGATAGGGATTTAAAGATGTGAAGAAACAGAGTTAGGAACAAAGAGGAAGGTGCAGGGAACAAGTTGCAGCAAGAGATGGAGAGAGGGAAATCTACGGGATTACATTGACTGTTCTGGAGCAGCGATTCCCAAACTATCCCTTCGGACACCATCCAGCCCCCTCCCTTGTGGTAAAAATAAAATCCACAGACCCCCGAAAACACAAAATCAAAATACTGAGGATGCTGGAAATCTGAAATAAAAACTGTGCTGGAAATACTGAGCTTTTCCAGCACTTTGTTTTTCTATCAGCCCCGAAATCACACAGTCTTCTTTTCTGGATCTAGAAATTAATTTGACAATGACAAATATATTTTTATTATTACTTTCCCTCTCCGGTTAAAGCTCTTGTCGGAGAATTCCACGTGGCTAAAAGATTCTCCCTCTGCATCATCACAGCTGCAGCTTCCGAAAAGATTCTCCTTGGGAATAAGAGAAATAAAATTGATTCAAACAAAGCAAAGCATTTTTGCACAGAAATAAAACACAGCGAGAGCCCAGGACTCTCTCTCAAACTCACTAACATAAAACAATCTCTCAGTGACTTACAAACACATCCCCTGACACAGAGCCAGAGACTGGGAAGTGTAGATGTGTTTACCCTGTCATTTCCTGCTGTCTCTCTCTCTCTCTCTCTCTCTCTCTCGATTTCTCTGTGTGTCTCTCTACATCTGTTTCTGCCTCATTGTAAAAGCACACAAGCACTGGAGACCCCCATCCCCTCTCCTGTAGAAGGATAGAGAGAGAAATCCACATTCCCATCCCTGAAAATCTGAATTCAAATGGTCCCCCGGTGTTTCATTTCACTGTCAAATTCAGCCCACAGCCTCAAACACCAGCAATATTCGGGAATGAGAACAAGCCTTTACAAACCTTCACATTTCACCCATTTCATTGCTGATTCACAGAAGTATTTGACACTCAATGAATCAATTTTTAAAGTGCTCGTCACTGTTGCAAAGTTGGAAATGCTGTCGGCCATTGATGCACAGCAAGATCCCACAAGCAGCAGTGTGCTTACAGCCAGCTACCCCTCTCTCCCCCTCTGATTCCCTCACTCTCCTGCGTCTCTCTCCCTCCTGTTACTCTCATTCAGAGAGACAGATGGAGAGAGAGAGAGAAATTCACGTCACTGCCCAAAACACCAGCATTATTCGGGAATTATACCGGCTTCAAGCTCCGGACCTAATTTCAAGGCCTTCAGGAGAGCTTTACACACAATGAATTCACTTCTAAAATGCAGTCACTGTGACAATGCAAGGAATTCTGCAGGCAAGCTGTGCACAGCAAGATCCCAGCAATGGTGACACTTCAAAATTCAGTTTACCAAGATTTTGAGTGTGGATTTCTCTCTCTCTCTGTCTTTCTCCATCTTTCTCTGCCTTCCCTCCCTCATCCACACTCCGCCTGTCTCTCTCTCTTCTCTCTCTGATTTACCTGCCACCTCCAGCTATTTCTCTCTCTCCCTCTTTTTCTCTCCATCTGTTTCTGCCTCAGTGTTGTAATGTAAGAATTGATGCAGGGAATGTATGGAATGTATGCACAGCAGGATCCCACAATGTGATCATAGCCAGATATCCTATCACAGTCCTCTGAAAATGCTGAACTCCATCTTTAAACTTTTCACAAACCTTTAGACAGCTTCACGTTCAGCTCTTGTAATTATTGGCCCTCAGGAGCAGTTGAGAATCAATGAACTAATTTTTAAAGTGGTCCTCACTGTTGCAATGCAGGAAACCTGCAGGCAATCTGTGCACAGCAAGATCCCAAAGGCAACAATATGCTAATATGCAGATAATCTGTTTGTAGTGACGTAAGTTTCAAGATCCCAGAGGATGGGACATTCCTGCAGTTTGAAAATCTCAAACACCCCTCGCCCTGTCTTTCACCTGCTCCCTCCCCCCTGCACCCCATCCACATCTGTTTCTTTTTCTCTCGATCTGGGATTTAATCTAGATTGAAACGTCCGCTGAAATGTTTCTGTCACCGTTTAAAATAACCACACATCACATTCGATTCATAGAGAGATACAGCAGTAAAACAGGCCCTTCGGCCCAACGCTGACCATCAGCCACCCATTTATGCTAATCCTACATTCATGCCATTTTCCCCCCTCTCACATCCCCACCTTCCCTCAATTCTCCGACCACCTACCTACACGAGGGGCAATTTTTATAATGGCCAATTTACCTATCAACCCGCAAGTCTTTGGCATGTGGCAGGAAACCAGAGCACCCGGAGGAAACCCACACGGAGAACTTGCAAACTCTGCACAGGCAGTACCCAGAACCCAACCTGGGTTGCTGGAGCAGTGAGGCTGCGGTACTAACCACTTAGCCGCTGCAGGAAAGTCCCTCCCTCTGCGACCCCGAAACTTACATCACTGAAAACACATAATCTGCATATTATCATATTGCTGCCTGTGGGATCTTGCTGTGCACACATTGTGGCACCTATTGATTAATGGTTAAATAGAGAAAGTGCGGGGGAGAGAAAAGCAGAGGAAGTTGGAGAGTAAACACAGAGAAATCCACAATCTGACCCTCAGGAAGCTGAATTTTAAAGTGTCCTCATTGCTGTGCAGGAAATGCTAAAGGGCACTAGATGCACAGCAAGATCCCACAAGCTGCAATGTGATAATAGCTAGAGTTCAGTCCCCAGAAAGGGCAAAACTCCCTCTTTAAACTGGGAACAAGTGGCTGATTCTGTCTCACCATTTCAATAACGACAAATCATATTGCTGTGTGTGGCATGTTTTTTTTATTTATTAAAGGTTTAATTGGAGAAGGAGAGTGTGAAACCGAGACAGAGAAGAGAAAGCATGGGGGGAGATAGAGACACAGGGAAAGAATGTGGAGACAGAGAGAAAGCTCAGACCTACAGTAAAATGAATTAAAATGGGCACCGTGCATCTTATTTCACTGTTAGCTTCCTCGCATTGCCCAAAACACCAGCAAACCTCACAGACAGGGCTGGAAGGAGCAAGGGGCAAATGGGACTCCCTCCTGGGGCTGCTCCTTTAACCCCAGGCTTTCAATCTGTATAAAACACCAGGAGCCCCAATCCAACATGAAACGTTTAACCCAGGGCCCCAGGGAGGAAATTAAACCTCAGGCTAATAAACAGACACAACTCACGTGGGCCCTTTGGGTGCAGCCTGTGGACAAGGCCTCAGTCCATCCCCACTGGAGGAAGCTCCTGTCCAAGGATTCCTCGTCCCAGACTTTCCCTCTTTTCATCTTCACCGTGCAGGTTTCAGAATGAAAATTCCTAAGGCAAGAGGGAGAGAGAGAAAATTGATTAAAAGGCATTGTTAAACAAAATAGCACAGCAAGAGCCCAGCAATTGCCCTCGGTTACACAGACACTCTCTCAGCAACACCCAAATACAAACAAATCAGTTAATAAAGCAGAGGCTAAAATGGTTCAGACAGTTCCCTCCACCAGTGTGTGTCTGTGTGTCTGTCTCTTTATCTCTCTCCGTGTCTCTGTATCTCTCTCTCTCTTCCTATCTCAGTCACCCCTGTGACCCTCTCTCTTGCTCTCTCTCTCTCTCTGTCCATATCGGGCTTTTTCCCCTCAATTTTGTATCTAATCTTAGTTGAAATAAGCTATGAAATATTTCTGTCTCACCATTTAAAACAACAACAAATCAGATTGCAGTGTGTGATATGTTTTTAACTATTAAAGGTTTAAATAGAGAGACAGAGGGAAAGAAAGCTGGAGAGAGACAGAGAGAGAAATCTCAACTCAGAACTTCAGTAAAATGAATTGAAATGGGCTCCGTCCATTTTATTTAACAGCAAAGCTTCAGAACATTGTCCAAAGCACACAGATTATTCTAGAATTAATACAAGCCGATAGAAACTATCACATTTGTGACTTAATTCCTAGCCTTTTGAAGCTCAGAGTTAATTTTTTAAAGTGGTCGTCACTGTTGCAATGTTGGAAATGTTGCATGCCATTGGTGCACAGCAAGATCCCACAAGCAGCAGTGTGATAACAGCCGGCTAACCCCTCCTCTCCCCCTCTGATTCCCTCCATGTTTCCCTCACTCTCCTGCGTCTCTCTCCCTCCTATTTCTCTCATTCAGACAGACAGAGAAATCCATTCTCAGAACCTCACTGTCAATTCAAATGACTGCTGCACATTTCATTTCACCCTCAAATTCACGGCACTGCCCAAAACACCAGCATTACTCGGGAATTATAACAAGCCTTTATACAGCTACACCTTTCCGATGTTTCATTTAGTCTTGCGAGGTGGGTCCCAGAGAGGATATTAAACCTCAGGGTCATAAACAGACACAACTCACGTGGGCCCTTTGGGTGCAGCCTGTGGACAAGGCCTCAGTCCGTCCCCTCTGGAGGAAGCTCCTGTCCAAGGATTCCTCGTCCCAAACTTTCCCTCTTTTCATCTTCACCGTGCAGTTTTCAGAATGAAAATTCCTCAGGGGAAAGAAGGAGAAAAAAATTGGATTAAAATACAAAGCGAAGACATTTTTAAACAAAATAGCACAGCAAGAGCCCAGGGTTTCCTCTCTCAGTTACACAGACAATCAGCAATATTCAAATACAATCAAATCACAGTTATAAAGCAGATTGAGACAGAGAGAGCACACACACAGATACACAGACACACACACTGAATCAGACTGGGGAATGTGTCTACTCTCTCTAGAGAGAGAGTGAGAGGTGGGTTTTGTGATTGGAACTCAGATCTTCAAACCCAGTTTATATCCTGAGTGAGCTGTTTGCAAACTCCACCCATTGAGCCTCTGACATGTTGGGCTGTCTCTCAATCTCCTGCCTCGGGGGCGGGGGAGGGGGCCTGTCCATTGATATGTTAATCCCAGGACAGGACCTTCCTGATTTTTACAGTCCATTGAGATGTTAATCCCAGGACAGGACCTTCCTGACTTTTACAGTCCATTGATATGTTAATCCCAGGACAGGACCTTCCTGACTTTTACAGTCCATTGAGATGTTAATCCCAGCACAGCAATGCTTTCAGACATCTCTTAGTTCATTTTAAACCTTTCATTCTTTCCCTGCAGTTTCAAAATATCAAACACTGATCCAACCCTCCCCCCTCAAACCCTCACACTAAACCCACAAAAAAGACAGAGGCGCAAGGGAAGAGCCAACTGTGTAACAGCCCCGACAATCACATTTCTCTGCAGCACCTGTGGAAGAGCTTGTCACTCTAGAATTGGCCTTTATAGCCACTCCAGGCGCTGCCCCACAAACCACTGACCACCTCCAGGCACTTACCCATTGTCTCTCGAGATAAGGAGGCCAAAGAAGAAACTCACAATACAGGACTGGGCAGATAATGGGGATTGTTACTGAGGTTGTGTTTGGGGATTTTTACTGACATCAGTGTGGATTTTAAAGTGTGTCTCCCCTTCCCTCACATCTAAAGTCTCTCAGTGTTGTTGTTGTGTGTTGACAGCTTTTCCAGTGTCCAGTCCCTTTCAACTTTTAATAAAATCTGTGGAACACAAATAACTGTAAAGTTTCTCCTACAAGCTGTTTTGTCCTCCCTCTTTCACTGTCTTTCTCTGTCACTGCCCTATCTCTCTCTCTCTCTCTCTCTCAGGACTGGGCAGACACTGGGGATTGTTACTGAGGTTCTGTTGGTCATTTTTACTGACATCAGTGTGGATTGTAAAATCTGTCTGTGTGTCTGTCTGTCTGTGTGTGTCTGTGTGTGTGTGTGTGTGTGTCCCTTTATGTATGTGTCTGTGTGTGTCTGGATGTGTGTGTGAGAGAGAGAGAATATCAGGGTCACCTCGCTCCATCTCTATCTCTCCTTCTCTCTCTGTTTCTTCTTCTCTCTCCCTCTGTCAATCCGCCTCTCTCATAGAAACATAGAAAATAGGAGCAGGAGCAGGCCATTCGGCCCTTCGGGCCTGCTCCGTCATTCAATAAAGATCATGACCGATGGTCTAATTCAGTACCCTGTTCCCACTTTCTCCCCATACCCCTTGATCCCTTTGGCATTAAGAAATATATCTCTCTCCTCCATGAATATATTTAATGACTTGGCCTCCACTGCCTTCTGCGGTAGAGAATTCCACAGGTTCACCACCCTCTACCCCATCCATCTCTCCCCCTCTATCTCCGTCTCCACCCTCTATCTCCCAATCCCCCTCTATCTCCGGCTCCCGCTCTCTCTCCCTCACCCCACTCTATCTCCCTCACCCCACTCTATCTCCCTCACCCCACTCTATCTCCCTCTACCCCTCTATCTCCCTCTCCCCCTCTATCTCCCTCTCCCCCCTCTATCTCCCTCTCCCCCTCTATCTCCCTCTCCCCCTCTATCTCCCTCACCCCACTCTATCTCCCTCACCCCACTCTATCTCCCTCACCCCACTCTATCTCCCTCTACCCCTCTATCTCCCTCTCCCCCTCTATCTCCCTCTCCCCCCTCTATCTCCCTCTCCCCCCTCTATCTCCCTCTCCCCCCTCTATCTCCCTCTCCCCCCTCTATCTCCCTCTCCCACCCTATCTCCCTCTCCCCCCTCTATCTCCCTCTCCCCCCTCTATCTCCCTCTCCCCCCTCTATCTCCCTCTCCCCCCTCTATCTCCGTCTCCACCCTCTATCTCCCTCTCCCGCTGTCTCTCCCTCACCCACACTCTATCTCCCTCTCCCCCTCTATCTCCCTCTGCCCCTCTATCTCCTCTGCCCCTCTATCTCCCTCTGCCCCTCTATCTCCCTCTCCCACTCTATCTCCCTCTCCCACTCTATCTCACACATCCCCTCGATCTCACTCTCTCCCTCTATCTCACTCTCCCCCTCTATCTCTCTCCCCCTCTATCTCTGTCCCCCTCTATCTCTCTCCCCCTCTATCTCTCTCCCCCTCTATCTCTCTCTCCCCCTGTATCTCTCTCTCCCCCTCTATCTCTCTCTCCCCCTCTCTCTCACACACCCCCTCTATCTCACACACACCTTCTATCTCACACACCCTCTCTATCTCCCTCTCCCCCCTCTATCTCCCTCTCCCCCTCTATCTCCCTCTCCCACTCTATCTCCCTCTCCCACTCTATCTCACACATCCCCTCGATCTCACTCTCTCCCTCTATCTCTCTCCCCCTCTATCTCTCTCCCCCTCTATCTCTCTCCCCCTCTATCTCTCTCCCCCTCTATCTCTCTCCCCCTCTATCTCTCTTTCCCCCTCTATCTCTCTCTCCCCCTCTATCTCTCTCTCCCCCTCTATCTCTCTCTCCCCCTCTATCTCTCTCCCCCTCTATCTCTCTCCCCCTCTATCTCTCTCCCCCTCTATCTCTCTCCCCCTCTATCTCTCTCTCCCCCTCTATCTCTCTCTCCCCCTCTATCTCTCTCTCCCCCTCTATCTCTCTCTCCCCCTCTATCTCTCTCTCCCCCTCTATCTCTCTCCCCCTCTATCTCTCTCCCCCTCTATCTCTCTCCCCCTCTATCTCTCTCCCCCTCTATCTCTCTCTCCCCCTCTCTCTCACACACCCTCTCTATCTCACTCTTCCCCTCTATCTCACTCTTCCCCTCTATCTCACTCTTCCCCTCTATCTCACACCCCCCCACTATCTCACACACCCCCTCTAACTCACACACCCCCTCTATCTCACACACCCCCTCTATCTCACTCCCCTTCTTTCTCACTCTCCCCCTCTATCTCACTCTCCCCCTCTATCTCACTCTCCCCCTCTATCTGTCTCTCCCCCTCGATCTCACTCTCTCCCTCTATCAGTCTCTCCCCCCTCTCTCCCTCTCCCCCTCTTTCTCCCTCTCCCCCTCTATCTCCCTCTCACCCTCTATCTCACTCTCCCCCTCTATCTGTCTGTCTCCCTCTATCTGTCTCTCCCCCCTCTACCTCCCTCTCCCCTTCCTCCTGACACACCCTCTCTCTCCTTCTATCTCTGTCTCTGCCACTCTCTCTGTCTCTCTCTCTGTCCCTCCTTCTGTCTTTCGTTCTCTGTCTCTATGTCTTTCTCCTTCTATCTCTCTGTCTTAATCTCTCTCTCTGCCCCTCCATCTGCCTTTTCCTCTCTGTCTCTCCCTCTCTCTCCTTCTATCTGTGTGTGTCTCTCTCTCTGTCTCTCCATCTGTCTTTCCCTTTCTGTCTCTCCCTCTCTCTCCTTCTCTCTCTGTCTCTCCCTCTCTCTCCTTCTCTCTCTGTCTCTGCCTCTCTGTCTGTCTCCCTCTCTGTCTGTCTCTCTCCCTCTATCTGTCTCTCTCCCTCTATCTGTCTCTCCCCCCTCTACCTCCCTCTCCCCCTCCTCCTGACACACCCTCTCTCTCCTTCTATCTCTTTCTCTGCCACTCTCTCTGTCTCTCTCTCTGTCCCTCCTTCTGTCTTTCGTTCTCTGTCTCTATGTCTTTCTCCTTCTATCTCTCTGTCTTAATCTCTCTCTCTCTGCCACTCCATCTGCCTTTTCCTCTCTGTCTCTCCATCTGTCTTTCCCTTTCTGTCTCTCCCTCTCTCTCCTTCTCTCTCTGTCTCTGCCTCTCTCTCTGTCTCTCCCTCTCTCTCCTTCTCTCTCTGTCCCTCCATCTGTCTTTCCCTCTCGGTTACTCCCTCTCTCTCCTTCTATCGCTGTCTCGCTCTCTGTTCCTCCAAATGTCTTTCCCTCTCTGCCAATCCCTCTCTCCTTCTCTCTGTCTCTGCCTCTCTCTCCTTCTCTCTCTCTCGGTCCCTCCATCTGTATACCCCCCCAACCCCACCACGTCACTCCCTCTCTCTCCTTCTATCTATGTCTCTCGCTCTCTATCCCTCCATCTATCCTTCCCTCTCTGTCACTCCATCTCTCTCCTTCTCTCCCTTTCTCTCTCTCTCTGTCTTTCCATCTGTCTTTCTCTCCCTGCCACTCCCTCTCTCTCCGTCCATCTCTGCCTCTCTCTATCTCAGTCACTCCATCTGTCTTTCCCTCCCTCTGTCTGTCCCTCCATTTGTCTTTCCCTCCCTGACACTCCCTCTCTCTGCTTCTCTCTCAGTCTGTCTCTCTGTCTTTCCATCTGTATTTCCATCCCTGTCTCTCCCTCTCTCTCCTTCCATCTCTGCCATTCGCTCTCTCTGTCTCTCCAACTGCCTTTCCCTCTCTGTCTCTCCCAATCTCTCCTTCTCTCTCTGTCTCTGCCTCTCTCTCTGTCTCTCTCTCTGTCCCTCCATCTGTCTTTCCCTTTCTGTCACTCCCTCTCTCCTTCTATTTGTCTCTCTCTTTCTATCCCTCCATCTGTTCTTCCCTCCCTGTCACTCCATCTCTCTCCTTCCATCTCTGCCTCTCTCTCTCTGTCTCTCCATCTGTCCTTCCCTCATTGTCACTCCATCTCTCTCCTCTCTGTCTCTCACTCTGTCCCTCCATCTGTCTTTCCCTCTCTGTCACTCCCTTCTCTGTCCTTCTATCTCTGTCTCTGTCTCTCCATCTGTCTCTCCTTCTCTGTCTCTCCCTCTCTCTCCTTCTCTGTCTCTCCCTCTCTCTCCTTCTCTTTCTCTCTCTGCCTCTCTCTCTGTTTCTCTCTTTGTTCCTCCATCTGTCTTTCCCTTTATGTCACTCCCTCTCTCCTTCTATTTGTCTCTCTCTTTCTATCCCTCCATCTGTTCTTCCCTCACTGTCACTCCATCTCTCTCCTCCGTGTCTCTCACTCTGTCCCTCCATCTGTCTTTCCCTCTCTGTCTCTCCCTCTCTCTCCTTCTTTCTCTGTCTGTCTCTCTCTCTCTCTCTCTGTCCCTCTGTCTTTCCTTCCTTCCCTGTCTCTCCCACTCTCTCCTTCTATCTCTGTCTCTTTCTATGTCCCTCCATCTGTCTTTCCTTCTCAGTCTCTCCATCTCTCTCCTATCTCTGTCTCTCTCTCTCTCTGACTTTCCATCCGTCTTTCCCTCCCTGTCACTCCCTATCTAAGCTTCTCTCTCTGTCTCTGTCTCTCTCTCTCTCTGTCTCTCCATCTGTCTTTCCCCCCTGTCAGTCCCTCTCTCTCCTTCTATCTCTGTCCATTTCTCTCTATCCCTCCATCTGTCCTTCCCTCCCTGTCACTCCAAATCTCTCCTTCTCTCTCTCTGTCCCTCCATCTGTCTTTCCCTTTCTGTCTCTCCCTCTCTCTCCTCTATCTCTGTCTCTCTCTCTCTGTCCCTCCATCTGTCTTTCCATCTCTGTCTCTCACTCTCCCTCCTTCTCTCTCTGTCTCTCTCTCTGTCTCTCTCTCTCTCTGTCCCTCCATCTGTCTTTCCCTGTCTGTTTCTCCCTCTCTCTCCTTCTATCTCTGTCTCTGTCTCTCTCTCTCTGTCTCTCCATCTGTCTTTCCCTCCCTGTCACTCCCTCTCTCCCCTTCTATCTCTGCCTCTCTCTCTGTCTCTCTGTCTCTCTCTCTCTCTCTCTCTCTCTCTCTCTGTCCCTCCATCTGTCTTTCCCTGTCTGTTTCTCCCTCTCTCTCCTTCTATCTCTGTCTCTGTCTCTCTCTCTCTGTCTCTCCATCTGTCTTTCCCTCCCTGTCACTCCCTCTCTCCCCTTCTATCTCTGCCTCTCTCTCTGTCTCTCTGTCTCTCTCTCTCTCTCTCTCTCTCTCTGTCCCTCCATCTCTCTCCTTCCATCTCTTAGTTCATTTTAAACCTTTCATTCTTTCCCTGTTTCAAAATATCAAACATTGATCCAACCCTCCCCCTTCAAACCCTCACACTAAACCCACAAAAAAGACAGAGGCGCAAGGGAAGAGCCAACTGTGTAACAGCCCCGACAATCACATTTCTCTGCAGCACCTGTGGAAGAGCTTGTCACTCTAGAATTGGCCTTTATAGCCACTCCAGGCGCTGCTTCACAAACCACTGACCACCTCCAGGCACTTACCCATCTCGAGATAAGGAGGCCAAAGAAGAAACTCACAATACAGGACTGGGCAGATAATGGGGATTGTTACTGAGGTTGTGTTTGGGGATTTTTACTGACATCAGTGTGGATTTTAAAGTGTGTCTCCCCTTCCCTCACATCTAAAGTCTCTCAGTGTTGTTGTTGTGTGTTGACAGCTTTTCCAGTGTCCAGTCCCTTTCAACTTTTAATAAAATCTGTGGAACACAAATAAATGTAAAGTTTCTCCTACAAGCTGTTTTGTCCTCCCTCTTTCACTGTCTTTCTCTGTCACTGCCCTATCTCTCTCTCTCTGTCTCTCTCAGGACTGGGCAGACACTGGGGATTGTTACTGAGGTTCTGTTGGTCATTTTTACTGACATCAGTGTGGATTGTAAAATCTGTCTGTGTGTGTCTGTGTGTGTGTGTGTGTGTGTGTGTGTGTGTGTGTGTGTGTGTGTGTCCCTTTATGTATGTGTCTGTGTGTGTCTGGATGTGTCTCTGTGTGTGTGTGTGTGTGTGTGTCTGTGTGTGTGTGTGTCTGTGTGTGTGTGTGTGTCTCTGTGTGTGTCTGTGTGTGTGTGTGTGTGTGTCTCTGTCTGTCCCTTCATGGATGTGTCTGTGTGTGTCTGGATGTGTGTGTGTGAGAGAGAGATAATCAGGGTCACCTCACTCCATCTCTATCTCTCCTCCTCTCTCTGTTTCTCCTTCTCTCTCCCTCTCTCAATCCACCTCTCTCATCGAAACATAGAAAATAGGATCAGGAGCAGGCCATTCGGCCCTTTGGGCCTGCTCCGTCATTCAATAAAGATCATGACCGATGGTCTAATTCAGTACCCTGTTCCCACTTTCTCCCCATACCCCTTGATCCCTTTGACATTAAGAAATATATCTCTCTCCTCCATGAATATATTTAATGACTTGGCCTCCACTGCCTTCTGCAGTAGAGAATTCCACAGGTTCACCACCCTCTACCCCATCCATCTCTCCCCCTCTATCTCCGTCTCCACCCTCTATCTCCCAATCCCCCTCTATCTCCGGCTCCCGCTCTCTCTCCCTCACCCCACTCTATCTCCCTCTCCCCCTCTATCTCCCTCTCCCCCTCTATCTCCATCTCCACCCTCTATCTCCGTCTCCACCCTCTATCTCCCTCTCCCCCTCTATCTCCCTCTCCCCCTCTATCTCCCTCTCCCCCCTCTATCTCCGTCTCCACCCTCTATCTCCGTCTCCACCCTCTATCTCCGTCTCCACCCTCTATCTCCGTCTCCACCCTCTATCTCCCTCTCCCCCCTCTATCTCCGTCTCCACCCTCTATCTCCCTCTCCCCCTCTATCTCCCTCTCCCCCCTCTATCTCCCTCTCCCCCCTCTATCTCCCTCTCCACCCTCTATCTCCGTCTCCACCCTCTATCTCCGTCTCCACCCTCTATCTCCCTCTCCCCCTCTATCTCCCTCTCCCCCCTCTATCTCCCTCTCCCCCCTCTATCTCCGTCTCCCCCCTCTATCTCCGTCTCCCCCCTCTATCTCCGTCTCCCCCCTCTATCTCCGTCTCCACCCTCTATCTCCGTCTCCACCCTCCCTCTCCCTCTCCCCCCTCAATTTCCCTCTCCCCCTCTATCTCCCTCTGCCCCTCTATCTCCCTCTCCCACTCTATCTCACACATCCCCTCGATCTCACACATCCCCTCGATCTCACACATCCCCTCGATCTCACACATCCCCTCGATCTCACTCATCCCCTCGATCTCACTCATCCCCTCGATCTCACTCTCTCCCTCTATCTGTCTCTCCCCCCTCTATCTCCCTCTCCCCCTCTATCTCACTCTCCCCCTCTATCTCACTCTCCCCCCTCTATCTCCCTCTCCCCCTCTATCTCACTCTCCCCCTCTATCTCACTCTCTCCCTCAATCTGTCTCTCCCCCCTCTATCTCCCTCTCCCCCTCTATCTCCCTCTCCCCCTCTATCTCCCTCTCCCCCCTCTATCTCCCTCTCCCCCCTCTATCTCCCTCTCCCCCCTCTATCTCCCTCTCCCCCCTCTATCTCCCTCTCCCCCTCTATCTCACTCTCCCCCTCTATCTCACTCTCTCCCTCAATCTGTCTCTCCCCCGTCTATCTCCCTCTCCCCCTCTATCTCCCTCTCCCCCTCTATCTCCCTCTCCCCCCTCTATCTCCCTCTCCCCCCTCTATCTCCCTCTCCCCCCTCTATCTCCCTCTCCCCCCTCTATCTCCCTCTCCCCATCTATCTCCCTACCCCCTCTATCTCCCTCTCCCCCTCTATCTCCCTCTCCCCCTCTATCTCCCTCTCCCCATCTATCTCCCTACCCCCTCTATCTCCCTCTCCCCCTCTATCTCCCTCTCCCCCTCTATCTCCCTCTCCCCCTCTATCTCCCTCTCCCCCCTCTATCTCACACACAGCCTCTATCTCACACACCCCCTCTATCTCACGCGTCCCCTCTATCTGTCTCTCCCCCAACTATCTCACACAACCCCAATATCTCCCTCTCCCCCTCTATCTCACTCTCCCCCTCTATCTCACTCTCGCCCTCTATCTCACTCTCTCCCTCTATCTGTCTCTCCCCCTCTATCTCCCTCTCTCCCTCTACCGCTCTCTCTCCCTCTCCTGCACTCTCTCCCTCTTCCCCCCTATCTCCCTCTCCCCCATCTATCTCCCACTCCCCCTCGATCTGTCTCTCGCCCTCTATCTCACTTTCTCCCTCTCCCGCTCTCTCTCCCTCTGCCCCCCTATATCTCCCTCTTCCCCCCTATATCTCCCTCTTCCCCCCTATATCTCCCTCTGCCCCCCTATATCTCCCTCTGCCCCTCTCTCTCCCTCTGCCCCTCTCTCTCCCTCTGCCCCTCTATCTCACTCTCCCCCTCTATCTGTCTGTCTCTCCCTCTATCTGTCTGTCTCTCCCTCTATCTGTCTGTCTCTTTCCCTCTATCTGTCTCTCTCCATCTATCTGTCTCTCCCCCCTCTATCTCCCTCTCCCCCTCGTCCTGACACTCACTCTCTCTCCATCTATCTCTGTCTCTGCCACTCTCTCTGTCTCTCTCTCTGTCCCTCCTTCTGTCTTTCCCTCTCTGTCTCTATGGCTTTCTCCTTCTATCTCTCTCTCTGTAGCTCTCTCTTAATCTCTCTCTCTCTGCCCCTCCATCTGCCTTTTCCTCTCTGTCTCTCCCTCTCTCTCCTTCTATCTGTGTCTCTCTCTCTCTCTGTCTCTCCATCTGTCTTTCCCTTTCTGTCTCGCCCTCTCTCTCCTTCTATCTCTGTCTCGCTCTCTGTTCCTCCAACTGTCTTTCCCTCTCTGCCAATCCCTCTCTCCTTCTCTCTGTCTATCCCTCTCTCTCCTTCCCTCTCTCTCGGTCCCTCCATCTGTATCCCTCCCCCCCCCCACCACCTGTCACTCCCTCTCTCTCCTTCTATCTATGTCTCTCGCTCTCTATCCCTCCATCTATCCTTCCCTCTCTGTCACTCCATCTCTCTCCTTCTCTCCCTTTCTCTCCCTTTCTCTCTCTCTGTCTTTCCATCTGTCTTTCTCTCCCTGTCACTCCCTCTCTCTCCGTCCATCTCTGCCTCTCTATCTCTGTCTCTCCATCTGTCTTTCCTCTCTATGTCTGTCCATCGATCTCCTCTCACTCTCTATCCCTCCATCTGTCCTTCCCTCCCTGTCACTCCATCTCTCTCCTCCTATCTCTGTCTCTCTCTCTGTCCCTCCATCTGTCTTTCCCTCTCTCTGTCTCCATCTCTCTCCTTCTATCTCTGTTTCTCTCTCTCTCTCTCTCCATCTGTATTTCCCTTTCTATCACTCCCTCTCTCTCCTTCCATCTCTGCCTCTCTCTGTCTCTCCATCAGTCCTTCCCTTCCTGTCACTCCATCTCTCTCTGTCTCTCAGTCTGTCCCTCTGTCTGTCTTTGCCTCCCTGACACTCCCTCTCTCTCCTTCTATCTCTGTATCTCTCTCTGACTCTCCATCTGTTTTCCCTCTGTCAACCCCTCTCTCCTTCTCTATCACTCCCTCTCTCTACTTCTCTCTCACTCTGTCCCTCCATCCGTCTTTCCCTCCCTGTCACTCCCTCTCTCTCCTATCTCTGTCTTTCTCTCTGTCTTTCCATCTGTATTTCCCTCCCTATCACTCCCTCTCACTCGTTCTATCTCTGCCTCTCTCCCTGTCCCTCCATCTGTCTTCCCACACCCCACCCATCACTCCATCTCTCTCCTTCTATCTCTGTCTCTATCTCTCTATCCCTCCATCTGTCCTTCCCTCCCTGTCACTCCATTTATCTCCCTGTCTCTCTCTCTCTGTCCCTCCATCTGTCTCTCCCTCCCTGACACTCTCTCTCTCTACTTCTCTCTCTGTCTCTCTCTCTGTCCCTCCATCTGTCTTTCCCTCTCTGTCTCTCCCGCTCTCTCCATCTCTCTGTCTCTCCCTCTCTCTCCTTCCATCGCTGCCTCTCTCTCTCTCTGTCTCTCCATCTGTCTTTACCTCTCTGTCTCTCCCTCTCTCTCCATCTATCTCTGTCTCTCTCTCTCTGTCTTTCCATATGTACAAAACCTCAGTCAGTCAGAAAACAGCAGTAGGAAAATGAATCTCTTTTTATGGGTTTTAATTTGAAGGCCTGAGCTGATGATTGAAAAAGTAGGAGTTCAAATCCCACGCTGGGCTGTTGTGAATTTGAATTTTGTTTTTTCTAAAAATAATGATAAATCTGGAAATAAAAAACCTCTCGGATGGAATGATTCACTCCTGTCTACTCGTGCAAAGCCCGTGTGTGTCTCAGTTTTGCTGTATTTATTAATGATTTAAGATGACGTGGTAGAATGCAACATACCCAAGTTTACCAATGACACAAAAATAGGCAGCATTGTAAGCAGTGTAGCTGGAAGCAGAACAATGCAAAGAGATATCTGAAGTGAATGGTTAAAACTGTGGTAGATAGATTTCAATGTCAGTAAAAAAGACTAGAACAGAGTACTTTATAAATGGTGAAAAGATAGAAACACTGGAGGTTCAAAGAGACTTGAGGGGTCCATGTCCATTTGAGTGCAGTGTAGATTTACCAGAATGATAACTGGACTCCAAGGGTTAAATTACGAGGTGATATTACACAAACTGGGAATAATTCCCTGGAATTTAGGAGGATCAAGGTGATTTGATCAAAGTTGTTGAGATATTAAGGAGAACTGATGGGGTAGTTTGAGAGAAACTATTTCGGCAGCTTTGGAATATAGGAACAGGAGTAGGCCATTCAGCCCATCGAGCCTGCTCCGCCATTCAATACTATCATGGCTGATCATCCACTTCAATGTGTTTTTCCCAGACTATCCTCATATCCCTTTATGTCATTGGTATTCAGCAATCTGTCAATCTCTGCTTTAAACATACTCAATGACTGAGCTTCCACAGCCCTCTGGGATAGAGAATTCCTAAGATTCACAACCCTCTGAGTAATGACATTTCTCCTCATCTCTGTCCCAAGTGGCTTCCCCCTTATTTTGAAATTGTGTCCCCTGGTTCTAGACTCCTCAACCAGGAGAAACATCTTACCTACATCTACCCTGTCTATCTGTAATGTTCCCCCAGGGTCCCCACACAGCCTGTCTCCCCGTCCCACTGCTTCTAAAGTGTCTCAGGGTCTCCTGGCACTTTCTATCTCTCTGCTTCTGTCTCTATCCCTCACTATCTCTCTGTTCTCTCTCCATTTCTATCTCTCCCTATCTCTCTGTTACTCTACCTCTGCTCCTCTCTCTCTGTCTATCACTCTCTCCCACCATGTTGGTTATCACTGGGGGTCGAGTTAAATCACAGACAAAATAAACACTTCACCTGTCTGCCCCTGAATAAATATCAAAATTTGTGGCTATTTTATGTCTGTATTCAGACAATATAGACAGGAGTGTATATTATATGATGGGATGCTGCAAATCGATTTACACTAGTACTGTCGGAAAAACAACTTAAAAAGAATTATTCACAAGTCTAGTCTAACTTAACGACAGATTTGACCCGATAAGGTAATAAATGCCAAAAGTCTGGAGTTTTTTGGAGTCCGTTAAGCTTTACTCTGTCTGGCTTTCAGAAATTAAACATTACACATGCACTGCAAGATTAAAGATTATACATAGGTTAGGTTACATAGAATTTTGGAAGGACTAACAAGGCTAGGGAATATCCAATGAATGGTAGGACCATAGGAAGTACAGAGTGTCAGAGGGATCTTGGTGTACTTGTCCAGAGATCACTGAAGGCTGCAGCGCAGGTAGACAAGGTGGTTAGGAAGGGATATGGGATACTTGCCTTTATTAGTTGAGGCATAGAATATAAGAACAGGGAGGTTATGATGGAGCTGTATAAAACACTGGTTAGGCCACAGCTGGAGTACTGTGTACAGTTCTGGGCACCACACTATAGGAAGGATGTGATTGCACTGGAGAGGATGCAGAGGAGATTGACCAGGATGTTGCCTGGGCTGGAGCATTTCAGCTATGAAGAGAGACTGAAAAGGCTGGATTTGTTTTCCTTAGAGCAGAGAAGGCTGAGGGGGGACCTGATTGAGGTGTACAAAATTATGAGGGGCATTGATAGGTTAGATAGGAAGAAACATTTTCCCTTAGCGGAGGGGTCAATAACCAGGGGGCAGAGATTGAAGGTAAGGGGCAGGAGGTTTAGAGGGGATTTGAGGAAAATATTTTTCACCCGGAAGGTTATGGGGTGATTTGATGAAGGTTTACAAAATAATAAGGGAAACTGATAGGGTGGACTGAGAGTAAATATTCCCACTGGCTGTGAAGTCAGGAACTTGGGGCATAGTCTGAAAATATAAAGAGTGGCCACTTTGACTTCATCCCATCACGTCGTATGTACATTCTCACATATAGCAGGTATAGCAGCACATATATAACAGGGTAGCAGGTATAACTGTAGTCATAGTATTCAGCTGAAAATTGATCAATTGCATTGTTATTTCAGTCCATATTTACAGTACACACGGTACCTTACTGTTGTAATCAAGTCATATAGTGTCTATTCATCCCACTGGGGCAAAATGTCACTGGCTCAACATTCTCACCAAATACTAAAACATTCCACAATGCAAGACTCACAAATTCAACACAAGTTTCCTTTTCTGAGTCTCGCTGGTCTGTTCTGATTCTCTGAGGGATTACTGATGCTTATCCTCCACATGAGCAATCGTCCTAATCCCGTGTGCCTGTCCCGCTCCCAAACCCGGCATCCACTTACATTGAGGCAAGTGATACAGGAGCGTCTCAGTGACTGAGGCAGGTGAGTCTTGAGGCTGAGCCGGGCACAGTGAGTGACCCGGGTTAATCCGACACTCCAGGGAATGTTTAAACTGAACTGTACTCTGTATCTAACCCGTGCTGTACCTTCTCTGAGAGTGTTTGATGGGGCAGTGCAGACGAGGAGAGTTATTCCTTACCCATTTTAAATATAGAGAAGTGAATATCCAAGAGATTGTTTTAAGTGTGATGAGGGTTTCTGCCTCTACCATCCTTTAGAGTCATAGAGAGATACAGCACTTATACAGGCCCTTCGGCCCGCCCAGTCTGTGCCGGCCATCAACCACCCATTTTATACTAATCCTTTCAGGCAGTGAGTTCCAGACACCCACTAGCCACTGGGTGAAGAAACTATTGATGTGTTTCGTTCTGTTAAGCTTGATGTCAATGTTTCCCCAGGATGTTGACGCTGGGGGATTCAGCGATGGGATAATGCTTTGAATGCCAAGGGGAGGTGGTTGGATTCTCTCTTGATGCAGATGGTCATTGCCTGGCACTTGTGTGACGTGAATGTTACTTGTCACTGGTCGGCCCAAGCCTGAATGTTGTCTGGGTCTTGGTGCATGTGGCTCTGGATTGCTTCATTATCTGAGGCAAAATACTGTGGATGCTGGAAATCTGGAAAGCATCGAGCTGAATCACTAACTCTGTTTCTCTCTCCACAGATGCTGCTTGACCTGCTCAGTATTTCCAGCATTCTCTCCTGGGATCTCAGCTGAAGATGGTTGAGCCTCGGACACGACCCTGATAAACTCCTGCAGTGATGTCCTGGGACTGAGATGATTGACTTCCAACAACCACAACCATCTTCCTTTGTGCTCGGTATGATTCCAACCAGTGGAGAGATTTCCCCCGATTCCCACTGACTTCACTTTTACTCGGGCTCCTCGATGTCACACTCGGTCAAACGCTGCCTTGATGTTAAGGTCAGTCTCTCTTCCCAGTAGCAGACAGGAGTGAATCGTTCCCTTTGACCCGGTGTACACTGAACAAGCTGTGCTTTTTCACAGCCTGATACAGGACTGTACACGGCCAATTAATGTAGCCCATCAAACACTCCCAGAGCAGGTTCAGCACAGCTTAGGAACAGAGTACAGTTCCTTCAACATTCTCTCTCTGTCTCTCCCTCCTGCAATCTCTGACATTAGGAGAGAGACAGAGTGAGAGAGTGTTAGATATGAAGGCAGAGAGAGTGCTGTCGAGAGGGACAAATTTGGAGAGAGAGAAGTTGTTGAGGTGGATGAAAAGGATAATGTAAGATATATTAATTTGATGTAATCCTTCACTGCTGTGGACACAAAAATATTAGAGATAGATATGGAGAGAAAAAAACATCGGGAGATGGGGAAATGTAGATGAAGTTGGGGCCCAGGCGGATACTTTTGATGATCCAGAAGGAACAGTCTCCATTTTAAACATCCAGCAAGCTATTCCACTGTGGGAGCCATCACACCCAAACAGACATAGACACACACACACACACAGAAACACCCACACAATGATATTGGTTTTGCAAATTTCATGCTGGCTTATTGGTTAATTTTTAAATCTGTGATTGATAGATTCTTGTTAACCAAAGGTATTAAGAGATAAGGGGCAAAGGCAGGATATATGGTGTAAGTTACATCACAGATCAGCCAAGATCACATTT
The DNA here is from genome assembly GCF_036365525.1 of Heterodontus francisci. Lineage (NCBI taxonomy): Eukaryota > Metazoa > Chordata > Chondrichthyes > Heterodontiformes > Heterodontidae > Heterodontus > Heterodontus francisci. The sequence continues at coordinate 692,597 of NW_027142119.1, forward strand.
GATGCCGGAACAGGAGTGTGGGGTTGAATTGCATCTTCCTCTTCCAATATCCCCTGTGAAGTATCCTTCTATCTCTTTTAGTCACCCTGTCAGTCCATGTCTCTCTGTTTCTCTTTTTCTGTCTCTCTCTCTCTCTGTCTCTATCGGACAGTGTAGAGTGAGATTCACTCTGTATCCACCCCATGATGTTCCTGCCCTGGGAGTGTGTGATGGGACAGTGGAGAGGGAAATTTACTCTGTGTCAAACCCAACATTGTGCTTGGCTTGGGAATATTTAATGGGACAGTGTAGCTGGAGATTTACTCTGTATCCCTGGAATTTTGAAGGCTCAGGTGTGATTTGATGATTGTTTTCAAGATAATAAGGGAAACTGATAGGGTAGACAGAGAGTAACAATTCCCACTGGCTGCAGAGACTAGAACATGGGGGCATAGTCTAAAAATATAAACCGAGTCTAAAAACCTTTCAGGAGTGAAATGAAGAAACACTTCAACACACCAGGTGTGGTATCAGTTTGGAACTCTCTTCCACAATCAGCAATTGATGCTGAGACACTTGTTAATTTTTAAATCTGAGTTTGATAGATTTTTGTCAACCAAAGGTATTAAGGGACAAAGATAGGTACATGGAGTTAGATCACACATCAGCCATGAGCTCCTTGAATGACAGAACAGGGTTGAGGGGCCAAATGGCCTCCTCCTCTTCCTCTGTCCCATGACAAATATCCTGCGATCACTCTCTGTGTCTTGGTCTCTGTCTCCCTCTTTGTCTCTCTGTCTGTCTGTCTCTCTCTCCTCTCATCTGTGGAAATCCACACACATCAGTCAGCCATTTTAGGTTCATTTTCAGTGGCCATTTTATGTTACCACAACACGAGGACATTTATCGCTGTCTATCCCAAACCATCTCTCTTTGTAGTCTATTTGTGTTCTCCTCACAGCTTATTGTCCCACCTAACCTAGTATCTCTCTCCTTTGCTCCGTCTCACTCAAGCACTCTCCCCCCTCTCTCTCCCCCCCATTTCTCTCTCTCCCCATTTCTCTCTCCACCCTCCCCCCCCCACCCCCTGCAATCTCTCTTTAAGTGTCCTGTTATCACATCCTTTATTATAGATTCGAGCATTTTCCCTATGACTGATGTTAGACGAACAGGTCTTTAGTTCCCCATTTTCTCTCCTTCCTTTTGTAAATAGTGGGGTTACATTTGCTACCTTCTAATCTGCCTCTCTCACACTGCCTCTGTCCCTCGCTATCTGTCTTACCCCCCTCTCTCTCTCGCTCTATCTCTCCCTCTCTCTCTCTACCTCTGTCCACGTCTCAATTTGTGCCTCCCTCACACCATCTCTCCCTCTCTCTCTGTCTCTCTCTAGCTCTCTGTCTGCCTCTCTATGTTTGCCTCTCTGTGTCTCCTTCTCTCTCTGTGCCTCTCTCACTCTCTATCTGTCTCTCCCCCAGCTCTCTCTCTCTGTCTCTCCCTCTCTCTCTTTCTCAACCTCTGTCCATGTCTCAATTTGTGCCTCCCTCACACCATCGCTCCCTCTCTCTGTCTCTCTCTATCTCTCTCTCTGCCTCTCTCTCTCTCTCCCTTTCTCCCTCTCGCTTCCTCTGTCCACGTCTCAGTTTGTGTCTCCCCCACACCATCCCTCCCTCTCTCCCTCCCTCTCTCCCTCCCTCTCTCTCTCCCTCTCTCTCTCTCTCTTTCTCGCTCTCTCCATCCCTCTCTGTCTCTGTCTCAGAGTAACAGCTCAGATGATTAACCTCTTTATCCATGTGTTATGAACACGGGACTTTGTCTAGGATGTTGCCAGGACTGGAGAATTGTAGCTATGAGGATAGGCAGGGGTTGTTGTCCTTGGAACAGAGAAGGCTGAGGGGAGATCTGATTGAAATGTACAAAATGTTGAGGGTCCTGGATGGAGTGGAGGTGAAGGGCAGAGAACCATAGCAGAAAGGTCAGTGACGAGGGGGCATAGATTTAAAGTGATTGGTAGAAAAATTAGAGGGGAGTTGAGGAAAATCTTTTTCACCCAGAGGGTCGCGATGGTCTGGAACTCACTGCCTGAAAGGGGAGTTGAAGCAGAGACCCTCAACTCATTCAGAAGGAGTCTGGATAGGCACCTCAAGTGCGGTAAGCTGCAGTGCTCGGACCAAATGCTGGAAGGTGGGATTAGAATAGGTTAATCGTTTTTCGGCTGGCACAGAGAGAATGGGCCAAGTGGCCGCTTTCTGTGCCTTAAAATTTCTATGTTGCACTCGCCAAATCTATTTTTCCCTCTGTTACCCTCTGAATCCCAGTCTCTCCCTCTCTGTTACCCTCTGAATCCCAGTCTCTCCCTCTCTGTTACCCTCTGAATCCCAGTCTCTCCCTCTCCGTTACCCTCTGAATCCCAGTCTCTCCCTCTCTGTTACCCCCTGAATTGCAGTCTCTCCCTCTCTGTTACCCTCTGAAACCCAGACACACCCTCTCTGTTACCCTGTGAATCCCAGTCTCTCCCTCTCTGTTACACTCTGAATCCCAGACTCTCCCTCTCTGTTCCCCTCTGAATCCCAGTCTCTCCCTCTCCGTTACCCTCTGAATCCCAGTCTCTCCCTCTCTGTTACCCTCTGAGTCCCAGTCTCTCCCTCTCCGTTACCCTCTGAATCCCAGTCTCTCCCTCTCTGTTACCCTCTGAGTCCCAGTCTCTCCCTCTCCGTTACCCTCTGAATCCCAGACTCTCCCTCTCCGTTACCCTCTGAGTCCCAGTCTCTCCCTCTCCGTTCCCCTCTGAGTCCCAGTCTCTCCCTCTCTGTTACCCTCTGAATCCCATTCTCTCCCTCTCCGTTACCCTCTGAATCCCAGTCTCTCCCTCTCTGTTACCCCCTGAATTGCAGTCTCTCCCTCTCTGTTACCCTCTGAAACCCGGACACACCCTCTCTGTTACCCTGTGAATCCCAGTCTCTCCCTCTCTGTTGCACTCTGAATCCCAGACTCTCCCTCTCCGTTCCCCTGTGAATCCCAGTCTCTCCCTCTCTGTTACACTCTGAATCCCAGTCTCTCCCTCTCTGTTACCCTCTGAATCCCAGTCTCTCCCTCTCTGTTACCCTCTGAATCCCAGTCTCTCCCTCTCTGTTACCCTCTGAATCCCAGTCTCTCCCTCTCTGTTACCCTCTGAATCCCAGTCTCTCCCTCTCTGTTCCCTGACCAGAGCTTTATAAATGTTCAGCGCACCCTCTCGGCTTTTGTACTCACTGTATACAGTGTAAATTGTGGTATTCCCCAGGGGTTTTGATTAGGACCACTGATCTTATTGATATATGAATGACTTAGACTTGGGTTTACAGGGCATAACTTCAACATTGTGCCATTTGCAATGTAATAAACAGTGAAGGGAATAGGAGTAGACTTCAGGAGGATAGAGGCAGTCTGGTGAAATGGTCAGACACATAGCAGGTTAACTTCAATGCTGAGAAATGTAAAATGATGCATTTTGGAAGGAAGGCTGAGGAGAAGCGATATAAACTAAATGGTACAATGTTAAAATGGGTGCAGGGACAGAGAGAACTGGGATTTCATTTGTGTCACTTTTTACATCTAAAAGATTCAATTTGGGGCTTGCAATCTCTAAGTTGAATTTAGCTTCATCCTGTAAAGTGTTGGCAAACGTGTTTGGAAATGTGTCAAAAGCTGTTTCCATTCAGACATTCCTGCATTGTGGAAGTGTGAGCTGTCTTTGCAGAGACAGGAAATAGAGTTGTTTGAATGGACCTGCAGGTTTTAGTTGATGCAATAAGGTGAGAATTTGAATTGTGTCCCTTCCAGATACACAGAATTGAAGGTATTTACACAACACCACATGAAGTAGTTTACCAATGTCTGACAAACTTCAAAGACTTCAAACACATGGAAGAAGAGGAGAAGGGAACAATATACAAAACCTGAGACATTCAGACAACAGCAGGAGGAAAATGAATCTCTTTTTATGGGTTTTAATTTGAAGGCCTGAGCTGATGATTGAAAAAGCAGGAGTTCAAATCCCACACAGGGCTGTTGTGAATTTGAATTCTATTTTTTCTTTCAAAAAACATAAATCTGGAGTTAAAAAGCCTCTAGGTTGAAATGATTCACTCCTGTCTACTAGTGCAAAGCCCGTGTGTGTCTCAGTTTTGCTGTATTTATTAACGATTTAAGATGATGAGGTAGAATGCAACATACCCAAGTTTACCAATGACACAAAAATAGGCAGCATTGTAAGCAGTGCAGTTGGAAGCATCAAATTACAAAGAGATATTAATATCTTAAATAAATGGGCAAAACTGTGGTAGTTAGATTTCCATGTCAGCAAAAAAAGACTAGAACAGAGTACTTTATAAATGGTGTAAAGCTAGAAACACTGGAGGTTGAAAGAGACTTTGGGGGGTCCATGTCCATTTGAGTGCAGTGTAGATTTACCAGAATGATAACTGGACTCCAAGGGTTAAATTACGAGGTGATATTGCACAAACTAGGGATTTATTGCCTGGAATTTAGGAGGATCAAGGTAATTTGTTCCAAGATGTAGAGATATTAAGGGGAACTGATGGCATAGTTTGGGAGAAACTATTTCAGCAGCTTGGGAACATAGGAACAGGAGTAGGCCATTCAGCCCATCGAGCCTGTTCCGCCATTCAATACGATCATGGCTGATCAGCCACTTCAATGCCTTTTTCCCAGACTGAGTTTCCACAGCCCACTGGAGTAGAGAATTCCAAAGATTGACAACACTCTGAGCAAAGACATTTCTCCCCATCTCTGACCTAAGTGGCTTCCCCCTTATTTTGAAATTGTGTCCCCTGGTTCTCGACTCCCGAACCAAAGGAGACATCTTACCTGCATCTAACCTGTCTATCCCTTTAAGTATTTAGTATGTTTCAATAAGATCACCTCTCATTCTTCTAAAGTCCAATGAGTTTCGGCCCAACCTGTTCAACCATTCCTCATAAGACAACCCCTTCATCCCAGGAATCAGCCGAGTGAACCTTCTCTGAACTGGTTCCAATGCATCCAGGCCTGACCATTTATCCACTTTCAAAGTTGCCAAACACCTTAATATTTCCCTCTCACTCTGTTTATCCCTCCAATATTTCACACTCCTCCTCTTTAACTACAATATCTGCATCGTTCCCCCTCTTTTATAAAGAGGGAGACAAAGTATTCATTAAGAACCATGCCCACATCTCCCACCTCCATACACACATTCCCTTTTTGGTCCCTAATACTCTATCCTTATTTATCCTCTTGCTCTTCATGTATTTATAAAACATCTTTGTGATTTCTTTGATTTAATGGTAATATTATTTTCCGGCCATTTCTTTGCTCTCCTAATTTGCTTTTTAATTTCACCCTTGAACTTTCTACACTCCTCTCAGCTTTCTGTGGTATTGAGCTCTCGGTATCTGACATAAGCTTACCTCTTGTGCCTTATCGTACCCGGTTTGATCCTTGACATCCAAGGGGCTCTAGATTTGGGAGTCCCACCCTGTTTGTCTTTGTGTGAACATATTTGATATCAACCCTCAGTAACTCTCACTGCTCTGACACTGATTGACCTTCAAGTAGCTGTTTCCAGTCCACTTTGCTAAAATCCCCCATCCCTGGATCCACCATCCCCTCTGCTCCCTACAAAGGACTCTCACATCCTTCTGAAAGTGTGGTCACCAGAATTGGATGCAGTGTTCTGGTCGAGGCCTAACCAGAGGTTTATAAACATTCAGCATAACTTTCATGCTTTTGTATTCAGAATCTCTATTTATGAAGCCCAAGATCCCATATGCTTTGCTGCCTACTTTCTCAATATGTCCTGCCACCTTCAAAGATGTATGTACATGTATCCCCAGGTCTCCCTGTCCCTGCAGACTCCCTAGAACTGGGCCATTATGTCTGTATTCCCTCTCCCTATCCCTTCTGCCCATCTCACATTTCCCTGTATTAAATTCCTTCTGCCACTTGTCTGCCCATCCCACTCACCTATCTATGTCCTGTTGGAGTCGATTGGTGTCACCTTCACTGTTTGCATCTCCTCCAAGTTTGTCATCTCCCCCTCTATCTCTCTCTCCCCCTCTATCACCCTCTCCCCCCTCTATCTCTCTCTCCCCCTCTATCTCTCTCCCCCCCTCTATCTCTCTCTCCCCCTCTATCTCTCTCTCCCCCTCTATCACCCTCTCCCCCCTCTATCTCTCTCTCCCCCCTCTATCTCTCTCTCCCCCCTCTATCTCTCTCTCCCCCCTCCATCTCTCTCTCCCCCTCTATCTCTCTCTCCCCCCTCTATCTCTCTCTCCCCCCTCTATCTCTCTCTCACCCCTCTATCTCTCTCACCCCTCTATCTCTCTCTCCCCCTCTATCACCCTCTCCCCGCTCTATCTCTCTCTCCCCGCTCTATCTCTCTCTCCCCGCTCTATCTCTCTCTCCCCCCTCTATCTCTCTCTAACCCCTCTATCTCTCTCTCCCCCTCCATCTCTCTCTCCCCCCTCCATCTCTCTTTCCCCCCTCCATCTCTCTATCGACCCTCCATCTGTCTCTCCCCCCTCCATCTCTCTCTCCCCCCTCCATCTCTCTCTCCCCCCTCTATCTCTCTCTCCCCCCACAATCTCTCTCTCCCCCCACTATCTCTCTCTCCCCCCTCTATCTCTCTCTCCCCTCTCTATGTCTCCCTGCCCACTCTATCTCTCTCTGCCCCCTCTATATCTCTCCCCCCCTCTATATCTCTCCCCCCTCTATATCTCTCCCCCCTCTATCTCTCTCCCCCCCTCTATCTCTCTCCCCCCCTCTATCTCTCTCTCCCCCCCTCTATCTCTCTCTCCCCCCTCTATCTCTCTCTCCCCCCTCTATCTCTCTCTCCCCCCTCTATCTCTCTCTCCCCCCTCTATCTCTCTCTCTCCCCCCTCTATCTCTCTCCCCCCCTCTATCTCTCTCTCCCCCCTCTATCTCTCTCTCCCCCCTATCTCTCTCTCTCCCCCCCATCTCTCTCTCTCCCCCCTCTATCTCTCTTCCCCCTCTCTCTCTTCCCCCTCTCTGTCCCTCCATCTGTATTAACCTCTCTGTCAATCCCTCTCTCTCCTTTTATCTCTGTCTCTCTCTCTCTCTATCCCTCCATCTGTCCTTCCCTCCCTGACACTCCCTCTCTCTCCTTCTATCTCTCTCTCTCTGTCCCTCCACCTGTCTACGCCCCCCCCACACCGTCACTCCATCTCTCTCCTTCTATCTCTGTCTCCCTCTCTGTCTCTCTCTCTATCCCGCCATCTGCCTTTCTCTCTCTGTCACTCCCTCTCTTTCCTTCCATCTCTGCCTCTCTCTCTCTGTACCTCCATCAGTCTACCGCCCCACCCCCCCGTCACTCGATCTCTCTCCTTCGATCTCTGTCTCTGCCTCTCTCTGTCTCTCTCTCTATCCCTCCATCTTTCCTTCACTCCCTGTAACGCCATCTCTCTCCTTCTCTCTCTGTCTCTCCATCTCTGTCCCTCCATCTGTCTTTCCCTCCCTGACACTCCCTCTCTCTCCTTCTCTCTCTGTCTCTCTCTCCGTCCCTCCATCTGTCTTTCCCTTGCTGTCTCTCCCTCTCTCTCCTACTATCTCAGTCTATCTCTCTCTCTCTTTCCATCTGTCTTTCCCTCCTTGTCACTCCCTCTCTCTTCTCTCTCTGTCTCGCTCTCTCTCTCCGTCTCTCTCTCTCTGTCTCTCCATCTGTCTTTCCCTCTCTGTCACTCCCTCTCTGACCTTGTATCTCTGTTTCCCTCTCTCTATCACTCCATCTGTCCTTCCATCTATGTCACTCCATCTCTGTCCTTCTCTCTCTGTCTCTCACTCTGTTCCTCCATCTGTCTTTCCCTCCCTGTCACTCCCCCTCTCTCTCCTTCCATCTCTGCCTCTCTCTCTGTCTTTCCATCTGTCTTTCCCTACCTGTCACTCCCTCTCTCTCCTTCTATCTCTGTCTCTCGCTCTCTGTCTCTCCATCTGTCCTTCCCTCCCTGTCACGCCATCTATCTCCTCTCTCTGTCTCTCACTCTGTCCCTCCATCTGTCTTTCCCTCCCTGTCACTCCATCTCTCTCCTTCCATCTCAGCGTCTCTCTCTGTCTTTCCATCTGTCTTTCCCTCCCTGTCACTCCATCTCTCTCCTTCCATCTCTGCGTCTCTCTCTCTCTCTGTCTCTCCAACTGCCTTTCCCTCTCTGGTTGACTAACAGGAAGCAGAGAGTTGGGATAAATGAGTGCTATTCTGGCTGGCAATCAGTCACTAGTGGTGTGCCTCAGGGTTCGGTGTTGGGACCACAATTATTTACAATTTATATCGATGATTTGGAGTTGGGGACCACGTGCAGGGTGTTAAAGTTTGCAGATGACACTAAGATGAGTGGCAGAGCAAAGTGTGCAGATGACTGTGAAACTTTGCAGAGGAACATAGATACATTGAGTGAGTGGGCAAAGGTCTGGCAGATGGAATACAATGTTAATAAATGTGAAGTTATTCATTTCGGTAGGAGTAACAGTAAAAAGGATTATTACTTGAATGGTAAAAAGTTGCAGCATGCTGCTATGCAGAGGGACCTGGGTGTCCTTGTGCATGAATCGCAAAAGGTTGGTCTGCAGGTACAGCAAGTAATTAGGAAGGCAAATGGAATTTTGTCCTTCATTGCTAAAGGGATTGAGTTTAAAAGCAGAGAGGTTATGTTGCAGCTGTATAAGGTACTGGTGAGGCCGCACCTGGAGTACTGTGTGCAGTTTTGGTCTCCTTACTTGAGAAAGGATGTACTGGCACTGGAGAGGGTGCAGAGGAGGTTCACTAGGTTGATTCCGGAGTTGAGGGGGTTGGCTTATGAGGAGAGACTGAGTAGATTGGGATTATATTCATTGGAGTTCAGAAGAATGAGGGGGGATCTTATAGAAACTGAAATTGAAATATTATAGAAATTGAAATATTCTTCTGTCACTCTCTGTCCCTTGGGCAGTCCGTTTGTGTGTGTGTCTGTGCATGTCGGTCTCTGTGTGTGTGTGTC